>NC_133348.1:6586423-6848923 GCF_030506205.2 Paramisgurnus dabryanus
ACACAATAAAAAAGAGTCAACCTTTGTTTATAGATACATTATAAGGTGAAGCCATTTTTGTCTCTAAAGAAGTTTGAAATGGTTATGCATGCTTTTGTAACTTCACGATTGGATTACTGCAACTCATTGTATATCGGCGCTCCTCAGTCATGCGTTTCACGTCTACAGTTGGTTCAAAATGCAGCGGCTCAGCTTCTTTATGGAAAGCGCAAACATGAGTCTATAACACCAGTTTTAATTTTATTTCATTGGCTGCCAGTCAAATATAAAATTGATTTTAAAATTGTACTGTTTGTCTGTAAATGTCTCCATAATCAGGTGATCTGTGAATCCCAATTCATATCAGGACTTCCTCAACTCTCTGTTTATAAGTCTACTCTTAAAACTTTTTTCCTCATTGGCATAAAATATTTTTTTGACTTGCTGTGCAATGACCCTTCATCTATATTACAGCGTGTGTTTTATTGTTTTATTGTTTATTGCCTTGTTTGTTTTGCATTTTCTGTACAGCACTTTGGTCGAATCTGGTTGTTTTAAATGTGTTATATAAATAAACATTGTACTGTATTGGATTGTATAAGTTGGGTTAATGGTTTCAAAAAATTCATAATGTAGTGTGTAAGTGTTACACATAAAGATACTGGCCCTAAAACACGAAATCTGGTACAGTCCGACACATCAGCATTAAGTCAAATGACAAACAATCTTTCCCATCAAAAACACATTTCAGATTCAGTTATTTAAGTTATTTCACTTTCATACTTTCATACATAGCTAATGTAAAATGGAAATGTAATGCGTCTGATTTATAAGTGGGACACACAAATGCATTCAGGTACAACACAGTAATCATCCACAGATCTGGGAGGGTATGATGCAAGCTTTAAGCTCTGTCTGTGTATCATCATGGCAATTTTTCCAAAAAGATTTAATTTTATTTTCCCTTTGATCTACCTGGGATTTGATTCACGTCATTGGGGCGAAATTTATCATCACCTGATTATTAGAGAGTTTATGGGAACGAACTCTTAAAAGCACAAGAGAGACACTTGGTGATTCAAAAACAAGTTTGGGCAGCACATACACGTTTGGACACTAAAAACTATTACTGAATAATATAATTACAGAACATTATAAGATTTGTTTGCTGGCCAGAGGCCTACTTTCCCTCGCTAGCCTGTTAAAATGTTTATATCTCGAACTTCCTCTATGGCTCATTTCCCCGTTTAAGGTGCAGTTACCGTTCCACTATTTTCTCCACGTTTGAGAGCATAAAACTCTCTCAAATTACTCATGAAAAAGTTCAAATAAGTGCACCGAGTGGTTGGTGGCCAAAACATAACACCCGTTTTGTTGTTGTGACATTCATGATTACATTTAAAAGCACACTTCATTTATTTATCCATTTGGGAAAAGGATGAAATGAGCCTTACAGGAAATACTGAGTCTAGAGTAATGTAAACTGTGCTTTTATATATATATATATATATATATACACACATACATATATATATATATATATATATATATATATATACACATACATATATATATATATATATATATATATATATATATACACATACATATATATATATATATATATATACATATATATATATATACACATACATATATATACACATATATATATACACATACATATATATACACATATATATATACACATACATATACACATATATATATACACATACATATATATATACACATACATATATATACACATACATATATATACACATATATATATATATATATATATATATATATATATATATATACATATATATATATATATATATATATATATACATATATATACATATATATATATATATATATATATATATATATATATATATATATATACATATACATATACACATATATACATATACATATACATATACACATATATACATATACATATACACATATACATACATACATATATATACATATACATACATATATATATACATACTATATTCTAAATTGTTATATATTCAAAACTTTTGGTTATTGTTGCATGGTTATTCATTCTTCACCTAAAAAAAGTCTGATTGCAAATAGCAAACAATTCAACAAGACACATGTCAACAAACAAACACATACAAATTTATTTGTTCCTCTCTCTGTTTTTTTATGCATTAACACGTAAAGATTTGATCATTTTTAATAACAGTTATTAATATGCTAAAACATAAAATTTAATGTATTTAAAATAGATACTTGACGTTTCTGTTTTTTGGTTTTCCGTAGAATCTGGGTTTACTGTTGATGATGTTTGTTTTGAATACTGTGCAGCAGCACGGGTAAATTAACACGCTTTGATCACAACTTTCCACAAATCAGTCAGATATAACCAAACTATAGATGAAACACCGGCTGATACAAACAACTGAACCTAAACAAAGATCAAAAGGGCTAAAATGAAAGGAAAACGTCAATTAAACACTCTGGGCTGAAGCATAGTTTCATAAATATGTACAGCATGATATCACTTGGCTAAGTTTACATGCACAGAATTTTGTCAATCCGACTGAATTTAATCCGATTGAATATTATGACAATACAGTTTACGTGCACCCTAAACATTGCAATCTGATTAAGATGTTCGTTTACATGCACATTCTATATAATCTGAATTTAGCGGCTGTGCAAGCGCACAGGGTTGCCAGCTTCACATATCAAAACCATCCCTATGGACATTTAAAACTGGCCCAAATGCATCATAATGACTATTCACAGCTCAAATACCAATAACAAATGAAAGAAATCTTTTCATCTTTAACAGTTTAAAACAGTACCCCAAATCTGAACTTAAAAAGCAGAGGACTTGGCAACACTCACAGCATCTCTCATCGAGTTCATGCTTTATCTCTGGATAAATGTCAAAGTTGAATTGAAGAAAGTTGTTCTTAAGAAGTTTTCAGATATAGGCAATAAAAACACAATTTTCAAAATGCACAAAGCTGTTATTGCTTGATCTAGCCTCATGTTATGAAAGTACACATGAACGCTGCAGATTGTACAGCGCATGTACAGAGCATGAAACCATTACCTTAATAATACGTGCCATTGCCTTGCTATTGCATGTTTCTGTGACGAGATATGAGATAAATATAAGACGTGAACTTGAGCACAAATCTTTTGCACACGTGCACAATGTATTTTTGCATCTGATTGAGAAAATACTACGATTCACGCGTTTGCATGCATACTGTTCTCCTGATGATCACATCACAGATCGGACTACACCAACCCCTTCAATATGATCCAAATTTGCATCTGATCGACCTCAATCATATTGATTAAGGTGTTTACATGAAGGCTTTTGAATAAGATTGAGCCATCAATACGATTACAAATAGATTATTTGGTTGCATGCAAACTTAGCTAGTGGCTATGTTTACATGCACAAAATTTCATCCAGCTGACTGAATTTAATCCGATTGCAGGTTATGACAATACAGTTTACATGCAGCCTAAACATTGCAATCTGTTTAAAATGTTTGTTTACATTTACATTCTATATAATTTGAACCAAACGTTTGTACAAGCGCACAGCCAGGGTTGCCAGATTCATGTATCAAAACCATCCCAATGGACATTTAAAAGTAAATCAAAAGCATCCCAATGACTATTCCCAAATACCAATAACTAATGAATAACATAATTTCATATTTAACACGCAGAAAAAAATCAACTAGCCCAAATCTGAAGTCAGCAAAAAAGCAGAGAACTTGGCAACGCAGTGCACAGCATCTCTCGTCGAATTCATGGTTATCTCTGGATAAATGTACAAAATCAAAGTTGTTCTGTAGAAGTTTTCTGATATAGGCAAAGAAAACACAGTTTTTAAAAGACTATTTTATTGCTTTACGTAATGTTGTGAAAAACATGAAGGCTACAGAATGTACAGCACGTGACCCCATTACATTAATAATCTGTGTAGCCATTGCCATGCTACTGCATGTTTCCGTGAAAAGAATAAATATAAATATAAAACAGAAAACTTAAGCACAATCCTTCTGTGCATGTGTACAAGATATTTTTGCATCCGATTGAGAAAATACTACTATTCACGCGTTTACATGCATAATTTTTTTCTGATGATCAGATCACAGATCGGACTACGCCAACCCTTCTAATAGGATCGAAATTTGCATCTGATCGACCCCAATCGTATTGATTAAGGTGTTTACATGAAGGCTTTTCAATCCGATTGAGCCATCAATACGATTTGCATAAATGTACCTATTTTGGTGCATTAACGGATTCATCTAATATGTTTTGTCTGATGGAGTTACAACACTGTTCTGAGGAAAATTTGTGTTTTATTTAAATATCAACTACTCCTACACTGTTTATGACAAATAAAACAAAATGAGACTATTGCTAAAATACACTGAGTATGGAACTGTAAGATTAATGTATATTTGTATAGGTAAATATTTGTGTAAAAATTTTGAAAACTTGAATAACATTGACTTGGCACATCTGCCTAGTTTCTGACATTAAAAAAGAGACATGTTTGTGAGATTTCTGGGTCTTTTTTACAGTTTAATATCCGAGATGCCCTCCACAGTACTCTCACTGATGTCTAGGAGAAATAATTGAAATATTAAAGAGATATGTGATTTTTTGACTTGTAAGGTCTGACATCAAATAAAACTTTTCTACTTTTCGCAGGGTGGGTGATTTTCCATTATGACTCACAAACAGAACAAAAAACAAACGGATGAAAGAGGAGAGGAAGCCTCCGGACCATCTGGGTGGTGCTAAACATCTTTTCTAAGAGGATGTGGCTTATTCTCACACCTTTGCCCCCTTTTGTTTCAATCTGTGGTAAACCAGATGATTAAATAAATGCATTAGGGGCATGCTGCTTAAAATGTATTCGGGCCGTCTCTGTGTGTTTATGTGGACCAGAAAGAGTTTGTCCTAATATGACTGTAGCATATCCCTCACACACTCAGAGGATTAAACTTCATCTCAGAAATATTTCTGTGATACAAGTATTTAAGCGCACATGGTGATGGTGAACCAGGGTGACGAATAACTTCAATAAAATGCACAATTTCTAAATGGTACCAATAAATGCAGGCATGGTGGAAAAGCCAAAACAAATCAGTTGGATGGAATAAAAACAGGAAAAGGAAATTCAGCAGTTGGCAAACGTTGAGAACGCTGGAAGTTGCCACTTAAAAATTTACATGTCTGGATTAGTAAAAATAAAGTCTTGTCTTTACCCGGATTTTCCTGTTAATTTTTAATTACTTGACATGTTCTAAAGATGACGTTTGAAGTGAAAGTACTTCTCCAATCTCAGGTTTATACAGACAACAATTTCACACTTTAGCTTTAAAATTTAGCTCCACATAACCACTTTCTTTGATTGACATGCATGCACAAAGTCATAATCTGAATTTCACTAATTTTACTAATCTCAATCGTATTACTCTGGATACAGACAACGCACCAAATCTGTTTACCTTATTTTGATGTTTAAAAGACTTGAATGATGGTACTAGCATAGTTTGATAACATATACAGTGAATTTGTGTGGTTAATGTACCCATTAACGTTCTTATAGACAATGTAATGGCATTTGGTTCTAGGTGAACCCAACTGTTTATGATGGCGGCACCGATCGTAACGCTTTCTGGATGCAGTGAGCATCATATGAGGTCATTGCCAGCAAGAGGACAGGCTCACCTCACAAACGTTTCCAGACTGTGGAGGTTTTGTTGCCTTGTAAACATTCTTGTTGCAAAATCGCTCTAATTCTCCTGAAAATGATTTTGCCCAGTGACTGTACTTTGGTAAACACCCCTAGGCACCTGTCCTGTCCTTACGACCACACACATAGGGATGCGCCGTTGAGCAACTGAAAACATTTTATGATTTGAAGTTATATCAACAAATGTCGAATGTTTTTGTTCATTTAATTTATCAAATTAAGTAAGCAAATTCAACTTGTTTAATATTCAAGTCAAGTTATATTAACTCTTCACTAGCCAAAATTTTAAATAGTTGCACTTGCAGAGCCCGTTAATTAAATATAAAAATATTAATAAAAGCATCTTTCTCTGACACTTCCTTGCCTTCATACTGTCAACATGTCTGCTGCATTTATAAATCATGTGCTCCTCTTACTCTACACTGGTTTCTATCTAAAATCGCAGAAGGCTTCGTCCCCCGAATCGCCGAACCGCCTCGTCCCCCGAATCGCCGAACCGCCTCGTCCCCCGAATCGCCGAACCGCCTCGTCCCCCGAATCGCCGAACCGCCTCATCCCCCGAATCGCCGAACCGCCTCGTCCCCCGAATCGCCGAACCGCCTCGTCCCCCGAATCGCCGAACCGCCTCGTCCCCCGAATCGCCTCGCACCCCGAATCACCGAACCACCTCGGCCCCCCGAATCGTCGAACCACCTCCCCCCCCCCCGAATCGCCGAACCGCCTCATCCCCCAAATCGCCGAACCGCCTCGCACCCCGAATCGCCGAACCACCTTGCCCCCCGAATCACCGAACCGCCTTGTTCCCCGAATCACAGATCTGCATCGTCCCACGAATCGCTGAACCACCATCGTCCCCCGAACCTCCTCGTCCCCAGATCCTCCTCTTCCCCCGAATCACCCAACCGCCTTATCCCCCGAACCTCCTCATCCCCCGAACCGCCTCGTCCCCCGAATCGCCGAACCTCCTCGTCCCCTGAATCGCCTCGTCCCCCGAATCTCCTCGTCCCCAAATCGCCTTGCCCCCCAAATCGCAGAACCGCCTTGGCCGCCAAACTGCTTCTAACTGCCCCGTCCCCCAAATCGCCTCGCACCCCGAATCGTTGAACCACCTCGCCCCCCGAATCGCCTCGTCCCCCGAATCACAGAACCGCCTTGGCCGCCGAACCGCTTCTAACTGCCTCGTCCCCCAAATCACTGAACCGCCTCGTCCCTCGAATCACCGAACCGCCTTGTCCCCCGAATCACAGATCTGCATCATCCCCCGAACCTCCTTGTCCCCAGATCCTCCTCTTCCCCATGAATCACCCAAACCGCCTTATCCCCCGAACCTCCTCATCCCCCGAAACCACCTCATCCCCCGAATCGCCAAACCTCCTCGTCCCCCGAATCTCCTCGTCCCCAAATCGCCTCGCCCCCCAAATCGCAGAATCGCCTTGGCCGGCAAACTGCTTCTAACTGCCTCGTCCCCGAAATTGCCGCACCGCCTCGTCCCCCGAATTGCCTCACCCCCCGAATCGCCGAACCACCTCACCCCCCGAATCGCCGAACCGCCTTTTCCGCCCAATCACCTTGTCCCCCGAAATCGCCGAACCGCCTCGTCACTCGAATCACCGAACCCCCTTGTCCCCAGAATCGCCGATCTGCATGGTCCTCCGAATTGCTGAACCGCCATCGTGCCCGAACATTCTCGTCCCCAGATCGTCCTCTTCCCCCGAATCACCCAACCGCCCTATCCCCTAACCTCCTCATCCCCCGAACTGCCTCGTCCCCCGAATCGCCGGAGCTCCTCGTCCCCTGAACCGCCTTGGCAGCAAACCACTTCTAAATGCCTTGGCCGCTAAACCGCCTCATCCCCTGAATCACCGAACCGCCTTGGCAGCCGAACTGCTTCAAATCGTCTCGGCTGTCAAAACGCCTCGACCGCAGAAACGCTCCTGTTGTTTAATCGCCAAATCAATTCAGTTGCCGAATTGCTATATTTTTTTAATTAATGTGCGCAGTGAACTCTGTTGCCATGAAACTCCTGCTGGCACTATTCATATTCGCTCCCACCTCTCCTCTATGGTAGGTGCAAAAGCATCTGTAGACCATTGCCGAATGGCTGAAACGCCTCGGCCACCGCATCACCGAATCGCCTCGGCCCCAAATGCCTTGTATGCCAAACCGCTATATCTTTTGAATTAAAGTGAACAGTGATTTCTGTTGCCATGAAACTCATGCTGGCACCATTCATTTCATATTCGCTCCTGGCTGTCCTTGCCTGCCAGTATGGTGGCGTAAACAGAATGGATCACGTGAAGTCCGGACCTCTATAGTATGTGCAAAAGCACCTGTAGACCTAAAACAAGACTAAAACAAGTGTTGTGATCAAGGACCAATAAATATAATTGAACATCTAGTCATTATTCACAAACCCTTATGTTGTTTAAAACCTGTAATTACATTTCTTGCAGTCTATAAAAGAAAGTCAGTCAGTTTGGGATTTGCAAGAGGGTGAGTAAATAATCATAGGGAGATTTCCTTTAAGACATTTTCTCAAAAAAGAAACCATGACTCATCATCTTCAATCGCCCTGATCCCGGATGTTTCTCATTCTCTAGTAAAAAAGCTCTAGTTTCCAAGGATAATCATCAGGGATTGAAATGAAATTCTCTCTTACTGTACATCAACACCCACATGCGCCTACACGCAACAATGACGTCAACGCTTCTGCGCTGCTGCTTTCAAATGCTGAATAATCTGTGTGCATTCATGCACTCAACCTTGACAAGAAGACACATTTGATTTTCATACTCACGCATATATAAAGGAGGTTAATTTTAAACATGGACATAGAGACTCTGTGCCCACTGTCAGAGTTGAAAACAAGCAAATAAAATAACATCATTGTAAGAAGCAAGAAAAGCACAGAAGTGGTCACTGTTTGAAAGAGGACCCAAGATGTGTAGTGAAATGCCAGATTTAGAAATGAAGGTTAACAACAAAGCGTTGTATGTTATTTGAAACTTTAAATCTGACTCAGTATTAATCCACTATCATTAGCTTTCTTTACATTGCACTGTGACTGTCAATAAAATCACTGTATTTAAATAGTGAAAATCATATGCAAACGGGATGGCTGCATTACAAACGCTTGCTTTTGTTTGCTTTGATAGAGTCAATCTTGTGGCTTTAAATCTATTTGTATTACTGCTATAAAATGCTTGTTTAACAAAGCTCAGGAGAAAAAAATATGTGGCAATCCTATAAAGGAAGATTTTATTTAATAGACGTTTAATTATGTCCATGCTGAAATAGTCATTAGGATTATGATGGAAAAACAATGTATTACATTTGGTTTGTAGGTCAATCCGTTCATTGATCCGTAATGTTTCAGCATCTAAAGTCATCTGGAACAAAATCTGAGTTTATTCAATTATTAACTGTAATGGGGTGTACACACCAGAAGCGAATTTAACTATTTTGCATGAGTAGATTTTATATGAAGTAGTGTTGGGCAAAGATTAATCGCGATTAATCGCTTACGAAATAAAAGTGATTTTTTTGCATAATATATGAGTTTGTGCTGTGTGTAATTATTATGCATATTCAACCACACACACATCCATATATTGATTTCAGAATAGTTTTATTAATATATATTTTTATTTATTTATATATAATATAGAATATATAAAAATATAAATATGTAAATGTTTCTTAAACATATACATGAATGTGTGTGTATTTATATACACATAATAATTACACACTCCTACTGTATAATATGCCAAAAATCACTTTTTTTGTATGCGATTAATCGCGATTAATCTTTCCCCAGCACTAATACGAAGTTAATGCAAAGACGCGAATAGACGCAAATTTGTAATGGGCGATACGAATGATGCAAATTAGGTGGCATAATTGCACAACTTGAAAATATTCTCACATGCGAAAAAATTTGCATGACGTAAAGTTAAATCCCGCGAGTAATCTAAAGCGAGGAACGTTATGCTTCGCCTTTGGAGTGATTCATTATGATTTCTTTCTGGTTTTGCCGTCTTTTCAGTGTCATCTGTTTGTTTTAAAGCTTGTTTTTGCCAAATAGACTAATAAACAATGTAGATTAATGTTTTATTGGTATACTTGTTTTTTTTAACAAAAGACTTTTCAGATTGGTATGCCTTGGGCAAACCTTGCTGTTTCTTCAGCCTTGGCAATTTGAAAAAAGGTTATTTCTTTACTTCAATTCTACTGCAAGCCAGTTTCTTTATCGGGTTATTTGTCTTTATTACTTTGGAGGTCTCACGACTCTATCCAACAATCCGTGACCCAGTTTCGGTTGAGAAACCCCGGTCCCTAAAGCAGGTACACGAGGAGGAGTGCAGATGTTTTATGCTGCATATTCGAAGAAAATCTCTAAGCACTTGCATTTTGACAACAGTTTTTGTTGTATTCATACCCACAGTATAGTTGGATTAAACCTGCAACTTGCATTCACACACTACCTTCGTATCCATTGGGCTACTGATATCCAACAATCCTTTAGCCCATCATTAGTTGAATTTACTCAGAAACTCTCATTTTTATGTTATTTTAACAAAAATTTAATTTTGTTAAAGGGACACTCCACTATTTTTGAAAATATGCTCATTTTTCAGCTCCCCTAGAGATAAACATTTGATTTTTACCATTTTTGAATATATTCAGCTGATCTCCGGGTCTGGCAGTAGCACTTTTAGCATAGCTTAGCATAATCCATTAAAACTGATTAGACCATTAGCATTGCGCTAAAAAATAACCAAAGAGTTTCAATATTTTTCCTATTTAAAACTTGACTCTTCTGTAGTTATTTCATGCACTTAGACCGTCAGAAAATTAAAAGTTGCGATTTTCTAGGCAGATATGGCAAGGACTATACTCTTATTCTGGCGTTATAATCAAGGACTTTGCTGCCTTAACATGGCTGCAGCAGGCGAAGTGATATTACGCTGCAGCTGAAAATAGTCCCCTTAGTAACTTTCAATGGCAGGGGACTATTTTCAAGTCAAGTTTGGGCTATGAAGTTTTAAATAGGAAAAATATCCAAACTCTTTGGTTATATTTTAGCGCAATGCTAATGGTCTAATCAGATTCAATAGATTTTGCTAAGCTATGCTAAAAGTACACGAGACCCGAATGGATGAATGGATTCCAAAATGATAAAAATCTAATGTTTAACTCTACGGGAGCTGAAAAATTTGCATATTTTCAAAAAAAGTGGATTGTCCCTTTAAATCTACTAAGGCACATACTACTTTTTTTACAATATTTTCTTTATTAGCAGACAATCACAACATTCAGTCTCAAGCTTTTAGTGGACCAGGCATCAGACTCAGTCCTGGTCTTCGCCCTCATGCCCAAACTGATCATACCCCCCTCTCGAGACACAACCTGAGCCACGAAATCTCAATCGGCTTGCAAATGGAAAACAGCCAAAATCAATGACCTGGAAAAACAAGTGGCGGCTAATTAAAGTGGAAAGGACAGTCAATGGCAGAGAACATCAACACCTCACATTGGCCTCAATGTGACAATGTGATCTATACGGTCCATCCAAAAAACAGACGAGGGAGAACGAACATAAATGCGGCTCACATGCAACAAACTTTAGGGGACTCACGCTGAGCAAACCTTCAATGGCTCATCTAAGTCCTCTGGTATATGTAAAGTTATTATTCAAACTGTTCATGCTGATTTCCCTCCTCCGGCTATTATAAGCAACTTCTGAAATTCGAGTCCACTGAGGGTGCAACTCGTTCCCTTTGATCCTTTCGGTTTGCATTTGTGATGGTGCAATTAAATGTGTTGTTCCCAAGAAAAGTCGCTTTGGATAAAAGCATCAGCCAAATGCATGAATGTAATGTTAGCTCAAACTGACAACTAAAGCCGAGGGATGCAATTCATATTTAATGTGTAAATACTTTCTTCAATACCAGCTTAATGTGAAGACGGCTGCTACCAAAACATTGCCCTCTTTATCCCAACCTATATGAAAAAGTAACATTGGCTCGACCACTGGCGTGGGTACCTGTTTGCTACCAAAAGCTGAACTGTGAAGCATTTGAGGGAAATTATTTTTGCAATTCTGTGCAATGGTGCTAAAATTACAAACTTTCCATAAAAAAAATCTATGAAAAACCTATTTGTCAAAAGTGAACAGACCCAGGTAAGCTAAAAAGCAGAGCAACACTCGCCACAAATCTGGTTAATGTTTAATTTTCTAGCAGTGAAAATAAAAGCTTTACTCAGAGTATTGTGGATTGCATGCCCTTATCTGTAAACTGCTGAAAGAGGGATAGTAAAGCACACGGGAGGTAAAGAACGGAGGTGCACAGAGTTTTTATAGCTCAGTAGCAATCCTAAAATGTTTACCTTCTGAAGGCTGGTAGGATTAAGTTGTGTCTTATCAATTATTTTTATGGCCACCTGCAGGAAAAAGAGAAGAGAAAAAACAAATTTTACTGCCTGGAATCCAGTTATTGGGGTCCGGCACAAAGCCAGTAAAAGACCATCAGTGTGATGATGAAGAGAGAGACAGAGAGAGAAAGAGGGAGAGGGAACATCCCGAACAAAAATATATCTGGGTCATTCTCACCACAATTCTCAGAACTGTAATGCTCTGTATCTGTTGCATTCGATTAAATTTGCTTATTTGAGTCATAAAGCGATACTTGTACTGCGTTAAAGTAATGAGAATGAGATTTTTATCACATTGATAAGTGGAAAATATGCTGAATCATACAAATGTTGTCAACATGCAAAAATTATCTCCACAGTATGAAAAAATGTCTTAAAGGCGGGGTGCAAGATCTCTGAAAGCAAATGTTGATATTTGAGATCACCTAAAGAAACACACCCCAACCCAATAGAATCTGGACCTTCTTTTGATAGACCCGCCCCACACATACGCAACCCAGGAAGCGATGTTGGTTAGTAGACACGCCTCTTACTGATTGGCTACAAGTGTGTTTTGGTACTCGGCCTAAAACTCGTCTTTTCCAAAGTGTTTTTCAAAAATCATCCACCCCGCCTTTAACTTTTGCTTCTGACCCGTGGTGAGAAACCTCTTCAATAACTCAATAATATGGATTTGTTGTAATGAACTAAATGTTTTCCACTAAAGCTCACCTCTCGTCCTGTGAGAATGTGTCGTGCCAGTTTGACCTTGGCAAAGTTGCCCTTGCCGATGGTTTTGAGCAGCCGATAGTTGCCGACGTGCGGCTGTTCGTCGGCACAGGAGGCGATGGAGTTTCGGCACCGGGCACCTGACCGCCCGGGACGGGACGATACTTCATTTCGCCCATCTGTATGTGATGTGTGCTGTAGAAACAAGAACAAAGGGGGTACATTTAAATTGTGATGTTCAAAAATCACTTTTGAGAATGAAAAGTGGCACTGTTATGGTGGCGTGCCAGGCAAATAAAAACAGGGAATGTCAAATGCTGTCCGAATAAATAAAGATTTTTGAACCCGGCGACCCTCAAATGTGAGCTTCACCGGGGACATCTCTTCATTTCCTGCATACAAGGATATAGTTCAGTGAACTGTGCCAGTCAAAGCGTTATAGGTCTCATCTGTTTGTGCTCCAGGGAGGGAGACACGTGAATCGTGTAATCTGCCCAAAATGTTTCCCGGATTTCTGCTTCGACTTCCTCTTTCAAGCAAAAATACAAGAGCTGAATCCTTTCAAATAGAGCGTTGTGCTTTACAAAATAAATTTATTCATTGAATTGATATGACAAAGTCTTTTTGACTGTCATAATTTGGTGCTCACTCAGGTACCTGGGCCTTTGCCGAAATGGACAAAACCTATCCTTTCTGTAGCTGTCTTAGAATTTATAAGAATGTTAAGTTTTTAGAGGTGGACATGCACAAAATTAGTGATTATCTATCGAAAATCAGCTTATTATAGAAACCTGTTTTAAGGCAAATCAATTAACCGGCTACAAGTAAAACTGCTTACATGGAATCTGGATATTTGTCAGGTTCCTTGCAGGCAGTGAAATCACCGCTTATAGTCCGCCTACACTGTAAAAAAGTTAAAGCTGGAAATTAAAAAAATATATATATATAATTTAATTGTAACGGCTATAAATTCACTCTAAGTTAAGTTTTAAGTTGTAAATGTTGAAATATTTTAGGTGTTTCTAATTGAAGTAATTTTTATACGTTTTTTCACTTTAAAATTTTCACTTAAAATGCAAGTTTATTTTTTATGTTACTAATTAAGCTAAGTTTTGGAACTCATTCCCCACCAGCCATTTTTTGAAAAGTTGCCTGCTAGCATTTTTTGTAATTTTCACAATAGGTTCACAAAATGCATTCCAGAAAAATTTTCTTCAAAAAATATATTAACATACAAATATATCAAATGAAAGAACAGACCCTCTGCTTTCAAACAAACAATAAATAAACAAAACGGAAAAAAAAAAACATTTTATCCTACCTATATTTTTTCTCTTAAATATTGGTTTTTTTTAGCAAAAAGCTGAAATAATTGCATTTATGTGAAGAAATGTTGTTAGAGATCAGATTCAGAACGATTATCAAAACATACACAGAGTTTAAAATGAGTAAATAACGTTTTGGCTAAGTAGAGCAGCTTTACTTTTTGATTTTTAGTCGTTTCGAAATGCCAATTGTCAAAAATTATTTTGTCATCTCATTTATGCAGAACCTGTAAATGTTTTAAATTTCACAGTTTCAATATTTTTCCTATTAAAACGTGACTCTTTTGTAGTTACATCGTGTACTAAGACTGACGGAAAATTAAAAGTTGCAATTTTTAGGCCGATATGGGTGGGAACTATACTCTCATTCCGGCGTAATAAATAAGGACTTTGCTGCTGTAGTGATATAATGCACTGCCCAAAAATAGTCCCCTTGGTTACTTTCAATAGCAGGGGACTACTTTTGGGCAGTGTGTAATATCATTGCGCCTCCTGCAGCCATGTTACAGCAGTAAAGTCCTTGATTATTACTCCAGAATGAGCAGGGTTTCCCGCAGAAAATGTGTTAGTCAAGGTGGTAGAGTTGGGCGGGTGGGCGGGGCCAAGGGCGTGGCAATCAAAGGGGCAGGGCCCGGCGTATGCATCATGATTAAAATGCGCGTACGCGCTTTTCTCCGAGATGAACTTGACGGCCTTTTGTTAGTTATGGCGGTAGGGTTTCCATGCTTAGGCGGGCTGCCTTAACTGAAATATGCTGCGGGAAACCCTGATGAGAGTATAGTTCCCACCCATATTGGCCTAAAAAAAAAAAATCGCAACTTTTAATTTTCTGACAGATAGAAACTCTTTAGATATTTTTAAGCGCGATGCTAATGGTCTAATCAGATTCAATAGATTATGCTAAGCTATGCAAAAAGTGGTACCGCCAGACCCAGAGATCAGCTGAATGGATTCCAAAACGGTAAAAATCTAAAGTTTAACTTTAGGGGAGCTGGAAAATGAGCATATTTTCAAAAAAGTGGAATGTCCCTTTAACATCTTAAACGAAGTCTGGATTGTCATCGCTCATGAGAAAAATCCACCCAGCCACCTCACTACATCAATAACTCATAACTGTATCGGATGACTGATGATAATTAGGACCCACGGTTGTAGAAATCTATTAAACAACACGTCACTATCACTGAGCAAACAAAAGGCAAAGATGACAGCATGAGCTTGCACACTGTAGACTCATCTATCACATGCTTTCAAACAGCATGCAGGTCCATCTGGAACAGAGGAACTTAAATTAGCTCACGAAAGCTCAAACGGATATCTTAATAATAATATCTGATGCCGAGAAACACTGAGAGCGGCACGCATGCCGGCTGGAGAAAGTGAAATCAAGATCTCTCAATAAAGGCTGTAGGAAATGAACTATGACGTTGCTGAAGATTTAAAAATATCTGGGAGACAGATCAACAAGATGTTGCCTGACTCACGCTGGTCAGGAGAAGGGAACCAAAGGTTGTTAAAATGTGCTTCAAGATTCCTCAAGTTTGTAGTCTATAAGGATGCTTCATTCGGATAAGAACATCATCAAGTGTAGACAAATAGTATAAATATTATTAACAATGACGACTCAGTTTTATAACTATATAAATTGTGGAAAATGTAATGCTCAGTATGGCCTTTAAGGTTCAAAAGCACCATCAACACATGAAACCCTCATGAAGCAGCACTAACAATCATGCCAATATGGATTTAGCATCATATAGTGATGAATCATGAATCACATAGTCATTCAATCCATTAAAAATTCAGCTTTAGGTCAAAATCAATAATCTTTTAGCAATCCTACCACAAAGTAACAGAGTATGTATTACATCTGCCAAGACCAGAATGGCTTCAAATATCTAAAGTATGCATGGGTTTAAAAGTTTGAGACCACTAGAAAAAAGGCTTCACACATGATATTTCTTTACATTAATTAATAATAATTACTATTATTAATAATTATAAATTATATTACTAGCACTTAAGTTAAATTTATGTATTTGAGAGTCTTAATATTTGGTACATTCCCTTGCTTTAAAGGGGACATATCATGAAAATCTGGCTTTTATCAAGTGCTATAATTGGGTCCCCAGTGCTTCTATCAACCTAGAAAATGTGATAAAGATCAACTTAGTTTTGGTAAACCATTCTCTGCAAGCATGTGAAAAAATAGGTCACTGAAATTTGGCTCCCCTTGTGATGTCAGAAGGGGATAATAGCGGATAATATAATCAGCTCATTTGCATTTAAAAGGACACACCCAGAAACACCAAATTTTTGCTCACACCTACAAAGTGGCAGTTTTAACATGCATGATATTTTATCTATATGGTAGTTTGAGCTAAAACTTCACATACGTACTCTGGGGACACCAAAGATTTATTTGACATCTTAAAAAAGTCTTTAAAAAAAAATGCTGTCCCTTTAAAGACAGCATTAGCTGAAGCAGGCATAATACCTCTGTCCCAGCATGCTATGAGTCTAAAAATCATCTATGTTCATCAATGGTTACTATTCAAATATCCAAGCGGTAGTGATAACAGGAATTAAAGATGGTGAAGACAATTACAGGAACACATAACAAACAAGTTCCTAATACTACTGACTCAATATCAGTTCCCAAATGTCAGTGCCCATTAGAAGTTTTTTCATTTCTGCCGCAAAAAGTGCCTGATTTTGTGGCGGCTTTATTCAAATTTTGTGAAAACTGCTGGGATTTTTGTGTGTTTTTGGTAAAAAACTAAACACTTCATTGAATTGGCAAGCACATGATTCTACTTTCAAACTACTACACCTTTTCTTAAACACAAAATTCAAGAAAAATTTGCTAACCCAATTGGCAGATTTTTTTGCTTGTTTTATGCACAAAATCAGGTAAATTTGATATTTTTGGTCTAAAAACTAGACTTATTTTCTTGGGTCGTTTTGTTCAACAAGAAAAAGCATCTTAATTTAAGAATTTTTAGATATTTTTACTGAAAACAAGACAAAAATACATGTTTAGAATTTTTTTTCTTGAAAATCATTTTTTGCAGTGTACGGGCCCTATCTTGCACCCAGCGCAATTGACTTTGTCAGTGACGCATGTATCATTCATATTTTGCACCGGCGCACAGCGGGTTTTTCCCTCCACAGACGCACGTCGGCAAACTAGGGAATGAACTTGCGCTCCCTGGGCGGTTCAGCGCAAAAAAAGAGGCGTGTTCCGGCGCAAACCATCCCTGATGCTATTTTGCGGTTTCAAAAAACAATTGCGCCACTGACCAGAAAAAAAAAGTTTACAGTCAGTGGCGAGTTGCGCGTTGTTCATTATGCTATTTTAAGGGCGCATGCTTGACCATAATGTATAGCGTGCACAACGCGCATACACTTTGCATCTAATCTACACAGATGCAACAGTTATTTTTGCAAATCATAAATTGTTACACTAAAAAATATTAATACACGAGATAAGGGAAATCATTGTGGTGAGCATTGTGCTGATAGTTTTTATTTATTGTGTGGCTGCGTTAAAAAATTCTCATGCAAATAACGATTAAAATATTTTCATAAGTTTGTTGTGTGGCTGTATTGCGTTTATTTTATGTAAATAATAATTAAAATGTTTTCATAAGAAACCTTAATGTATATGAACTTGATTTGTGAGAGTACTTTGGGGTTGGACCTTGCTTGCGTTTCTTGGGCATGATTTCAAAGCCCCCAAACCCTTTCAGCGGTGAGGGTGGGCGCAGCGATGTCCTCTGCTGGCGTCAGATCCTGTGTAGAGGCAGATCCACCTCCCGTTACACGGCGTGCCCGATTTATGCTGGCAAGCTTGGGATTCCCCCGTCTCCTGACATCATTGTAGCGCTTGGC
Source organism: Paramisgurnus dabryanus (assembly GCF_030506205.2). Lineage (NCBI taxonomy): Eukaryota > Metazoa > Chordata > Actinopteri > Cypriniformes > Cobitidae > Paramisgurnus > Paramisgurnus dabryanus. Next base: position 6,604,559 of record NC_133348.1, read on the forward strand.
GCAACGATGCTGCCAGCTGATGAGACTGTGGCTATTTCCTCTCACGCCTGTTTAACCTACGCTGATTTGGGCGGGTTTCTCCTATCCCCATACAAAACAACTTCTCTGTCTTTGACTGCTCTTACAAGAACGTCGGTCTCCTCGGCTGTGAACCGCTCCTGGCGTGCGCCTGGTAAATCCCTCATAATAATAGCAACACGCCATGGAACTTGTGCCCTTGCGTTTAAAGGGAATGTTGGATAGTGTTCTGATTGGTTTATTTGACGTTACGCCCAAACCACACCTATGAATAATGAACCTACTTCAGACCAACCCCTTATTGATTTGCGCCCGGCGCAAGAGTTATTTCTCACGCCGGGAAAATAGCAACATCGCCCAAGATCCGCCCACAAACTCACTTGCGCGTTGCGCTTCGCACCTGCGTTTCAGATCGTTAAAATAGGGCCCTACATCTGAAAACTTCTTAAGATCAACTTTATCCAACTCAGTTTTAACTTTTATCCAGGGATAAAGCGTGAACTCCATGAGAGATGTTGCCCGCAGCGTAGCCAAGTTGCCAAGTCCTCTGCTTTTTTCGAGTTTAGATTTGGCCGGCTGTTTAAACTGTTTCCATCAGTTCTGCAGGTTAAAGATTAAATGATTTTGTCGTATTAAATTCAGTCGGATTGACAGAATTTTGTGCAAGTAAACATAGCCAATGATATCAGTGCTGTGAGATATCCTTTGAAATGTGTGAAGTTTTTAAATGTTACCGATATCTTCCACCCTATAATTTATCTTGACTCATCTAAGCATTTTTGATCACCAAAACGAGTAATAGGGCATGTATTATTATCAACAACTACAATTGGCGAAGTAATTTGATAAATAACAATAAAGTAAATCGAGATTTAGATAAAATTTTGATAAATCTGCCAGATGATTAAATAAGTCTGATGTGTTTTTTTTTTTAAAGCAGGTGTTGACTCAACATTGACTACCTTTGTAAAGCCCAGACATGCTTTCTCTTATCAGGCCACTGTTTTCATTTCGATCTATAAAACATTAAAAGCTTAAATCCTAAATGCATAAAATCTCTAAAACTCCAGAGCTTATTTAACTGAAGCACATTTTATGTAGGACCCTGAGAGAGCCTTAAAAAGACTGTGTCCTAAATTCTTCCTCTAGGACAAGCTCATCTAGGACACGCAAGAGCACACAGTAATATTTCTTTATCATAACATACAAGCCAACTATAAAAACAATCGAGGTGATGATAAGATCTAGACGTTCGGCTTGGATTACCGCTTTATTCAAAGCATCATTCAGTCAATATCTATCTAATGTAGTCTTAGTGTCTGTTTTAATGCCTTTTAGGCTCATTTTAAAACCTACTACTATATACACAGTTCAGATTTGCCAGGAATGCTCAAAACCTGGAATCAAATCTTCCACAGTCAACAAATCTACTTGTTCTCCAAGAGGCTTTGCGTATAACAAAAGCCTAATTTCTGCATCCTAAATTGATTCAGTCTAATTCGAATGAATAATTAGCACTTACTATAGTTATGCGGTGCCTCTTGACGGAGTGGGAGCCCTTCATTTCTAGCACTGGCGATGTGAATGGCGTTGAAAGAAACAATCTGCCTGTTTTTGTGATGCTGACAGCTTATTGATCGCCTGGCACAAACCAAAGCTCAGTGGAGCGTGAAAACATTTCCGACACTTGTCGTCTGAGGTCCGAGGGGTGCAAATGAATGACTGGAGCTTTCTCTCTCTCTATCGCTCTCTCTGGGTACCTCAGTGGGGAATTTCGTCACTTAAGGACTAACCAGTGGTGAGACTGCATAATAAGGCAGGTAGAAGCTTACTTTTTTATCTGTAACTTTTTAATCTCCTTTCACAACTTTTCAACTTTTGAGGACCGATGCTGTCACTTTAACATTCTGTCCAACATTTCATTTTGTGCTCCATAAAAGTTTAAAGCAAGGAGAGTACAAAGTAAATAATAGAAATAGTGATAGGACAATATATTGAAGAGACCGATATATCGGCCGATATTTGTTTTTGTTTTTATAATCAGCATCGGCCGATACATTTTTTCAATCGGCCAGTACATTTCTCTATTACTTAAAGAAACACTCCACTTTTTTGAAAATATGCTCATTTTCCAGCTCCCATAGAGTTAAACATTTGATTTTTACAGTTTTGGAATCCATTCAGCTGATCTGGCGGTACCACTTTTAGCATAGCTTAGCATAATCCATTGAATCTGATTAGACCATTAGCACGGTGCTCAAGTATAACCAAAACGTTTAGAAATTTTTCCTATTTAAAACTTGATTATTCTGAATTTACATGGTGCACTAAGGCCGACGGAAAATTGAAAGTTGCGATTTTCTAGGCCGATAAGTCTACACTATATCTCATTCTGGCATAATCAAGAACTTTGCTGCCGTAACACGGCTGCAGGAGGCGCAATGATATTACGCACTGCCCGAAAATAGTCCCCTGCTATTGAAGTAACCAAGGGGACTACTTTCAGGCGCTGCATAATATCATTGCGCCTGCTGCAAAATGTGATGTTTGTAATAGAAAAGACACATTTTTCCCGCTTTATTGGGCTTAAACACATATATGCGTCAAAATTCCCGTCTTTGCAAGTATCCTCATAAACACGACCATTAAGAGAAAGTGAACAGCTAAAAGTGAAAACGCATGTGTAACAGTATATTGGATCCGGTCTTAAAGGGGAAGTTACCTAATTTTGCCCTTGTCTGTCACTCATGTTTATGAAACAGCATTAAGAGAAAATCTCTCACTGCTCTTGACCAAATCACTTTTCTACCTTATATTAAAAAAAATATACATACATACATACATAATTATTTATTAATATTCCTTTATCATTGACTGTTTATCTTTAGAGAGCTTGAGTTTTTTTTATGCTTGTAATAAGGTTTTTGTGAGAATTATGAACATTTCTATGGTATTAAAGATTCCAATAAAACCTAATCAAAACATAAAAAACTCTACCGTGATACATACCGTTATCATGATATAAAATGAATCCCATCGTGATAGAAGATTTTGGTCATATCGCCCACCCCTAGTTCAACACAATTAATCAAACAGTACCATAAGATGTCAGATCAACATTAATTATGTCTTGTAAATATGTTTTAAGTACTTTAAAGCAACACTATGTAGTTTTTTGACCTTTAAATAATGTCTCTAAAATTATTTCAGTGATAGAACAACTTTTAACTGGACAAATTGTACTGTTGCTGCAACCTGATCAGCCTCCTAGCTGCTACAAGCACACTCTGAAAGTGGTGGTGGAGGGTAGGAAACACAGCCCCGCCCCTCCCCCTGCCTGCAGAAGAGTGTCTGATACCAGGCACTGTTGCGCTTTTCAACCACATGGGGGAGCTGTAAGTCATTTTTACATGGAAACTACATAGTGTTGCTTTAAAAGGGTATATTTTTAAATGTTATGCATAACTAATGCTTTTAAGTGTCACCCATTTTCTGTTTGTCTCTTATATTACTGTGATAAAATTTGTGTTATATCGGCCATACAGCTTTCTTAATATCGGTATTGGCCATAAAAAAAACGTATTGGTCGACCTCTAGACAGAAATTTAAAAACTACAACAAAAGCTAAACTGCATTAAAGTGGACATCTGTTAAATAATATCACTGTAGTTAGGGCTGGAAATGGGAAGGTGGATGACCCCAAAGTGACAATTTTATCATAAACCACTTAACACTGTGTCGTTCTAAACCACCAAGTCATTCGATTGTCTTCAGAACACATTTTTTGATATTTTTGATAAAAACCGAGAGGCTTGGACTGTCCCATAGACTGCAGTTTGTTTCACATTTATTTCCCCCGAAAAGAATGAAGACATCGCTAAAAAGGTCCATGTGCCACCCGTAGTTCAATAATAATTAATAAGTAATTTGTGCATTTATACAGGCTGTTTAAAGGCAGGGTCCATGATCTCTGAAAGTCAATGTTGACATTTGAAATTAGGGCTGTCACGGTTATAAAATTTAGCTGACGGTTAATTGCCTAATAAATTGTGATGATTATGACAATTAATTGCCTTTTGGGGCTTTGACAATTATGACGATTAATTGTCTGTTTTATTGCTTTGACATTTAATTCTCATATTTTTTTGTTTGTTCATGAAATAATTTTTACACATTGTTTTGATTATTTAAATTAAATATTTTGTAAGGTTTACCTGGCAGTAAATATTAATAAACATAACACATATTTCAAAGTAATTATTTAATGAATATATCTTTCAAAAACTGAAAATTCTTCATAAGAAATAAACACAATAAAGTGTCAAAATGCAATCAAAATAAGCTGATTATACCAGTACAGTTTTACCTGGCAGTTAATACTGCTTATCAAAGTTTTGCAGCATTTCTTTAAATGCCGTTTTTCCACTGTATTGAATGGCTTTGCAATGCATCGCGTTACACTGTCAGTTAATGAGCGCCATCTGATACAGTCTCATTTATACATGTGCTGCAGCTCCCCCTTGTGTTTTTTTCAAAAAATGTGCAATCATTGCGGTGATCTGAAATCCTCGCAATGAGGTCAAACAATCGCGGTGAGATGATTATTTAATCATTGTGACAGTCCTATTTGAAATCACCTAAACAAACACACCCCTAAACAAATAGAATCTGGACCTTCTTTTGATAGATCCGCCCCACACATACGCAACGATGTCGGTAAGTAGACACGCCCCTTACTGCTGATTGGCTACAAGTGTGTTTTGGTAGTCAGCCTGACTCCCTTTTCCAAAGTGTTTTACAAAAATCACACACCCCGCCCTTAAGAATTGTTTACAGTGTTAGCATAATGACTTAAATAAAAAGGGAAAAAAATGTTGGTAACTATGTCAGCAGGTGCGTCAGCAGGATTCGCCGTAGTCTGCTCATAAACGTGCTTTAAACAACCAAGGAAGAGAACAAGTTATTGAATAAAATCATTTGTTTTGTTTTCTTTGCGCACAAAAGTGTTCTCGACGCTTCATAATTTTATCATTAAAACTACTGATGGCACATGGACCTGTTTGGCAATGTCTCATTCTTTTCTGGACTTGATTGTAAAAAAAAAGCAGTCTATGGGACAGTCACAAGCCTCTCAGTTATCATCAAAACTTGGTGGTTTATGCTGCGTTTACACCAACCGTGGTAGAGGCGTGAAGCGCGAGTGATTTCAATGTTAAGTCAATGTGAAGACGCGTTGACGCGCGTCTGGAGATCCCGTGGCGCGGAAGAGGCGTTTGGCGCGGAATGGTGCTTTTTGCGGTTCACACGAATTTGCGTCTGACGCCCGAGTTGAAACATTTGAACTTTGCTGGAATTTCGCGCCGCGTTAACCAATCAGGAGCCTGCTTGCTGCTGTGGTGGCAGCCCCGCCCGGAGTCACTCACTCAACCAACGCTCGATATTTTCCGTAACCAGTCACCCGGAGCTGTACGACACAAGTTCTTATTTCTGTAGAGGAGACAGGAATATAAAGGACCTCGCTTGAAGTGTCAGTGAGGACTTTGGGCAACCTGGTGAGTTGTAATACACGCTTCACTTTTGAGTCAAGTGACGTTTATTGACCTGCGCCGTTTATTTCCCCCTTATAAGGTTACCAAATACAAACTGGTAACTCTCTTGATAAATGCACAATCAACATAAGTCATCTTGCAAACAGACAACCGCATAGCACTTGCCCCTCCCACAAGAAGCAGATTTTGCTTCTGGCGTCTAGTCCGCTCTACACGCGCGAATGCATTCAAACTGTTCAAGCGGCAAACTAGGCGCGATTTTTCGTTGCATAACTCGGCTCCCGGGGCATCATGGAAGTAGTAGGTCATCCGGGTACTTTTCGCCTACTGTTTTTGGAATACTATGTATTTTGACATACTATTCCCCTTGCCTACTGCTTTTCGCCTACTATATAGTATGGAAGTAGGCGGTTTTGGATGCAGCACCAGTGTTTCCCAACCAGGGGGCCGGGGCCCACAGGGGGGCCTCAGCCGATTTCCAAGGGGGCCTCAAGATGACTAAAACAATGTAATTAAAAATTACACAAAACAAGCATTAAAATAAGATGTTTCTTATTTCTTTGGCGAATCTGTCTAGTCATTCCAAACTCTAGTTAATTTTATTTGGGAAAAATGAGTGAGTGGGGGGCCTTCAAATGTTGTGGGCAACTAAGGGGCCTTTAAGTGAAAAAGGTTGGGAACCACCTATCTAACCCCCCACCACCAAACTAGTGTTCCCCCAGTGAATTTCTGCCATTTCCAGCCCATACTGTTACACTGAAATACTATTGTGGGAAAATGTCATTTAGGTGGAAACAATATTATTGCACTACAGGAAGTCGCATGATGGTGACTTGACAGATCTTTTGAGGTGTGAAGCAGCGCTCGTGAGAGTCACGCGTGGTTATGTTTATTCTGAAAAAAACTGTGACCGCGACAGATGAGAAAACATCTGCACTAACTGACTAGTCTTTCCTGACAAGAAAACATCACAATGGTGCGAAATACGTGCACATTCACAGCCCCCCTGATTACCATATGAATACCAATGCTCGAAAGTTTAAAAGTGAATTAAATTTCAGAATAAATAAATAAACAAATAACCCACGTGCAGAGAGACACACAACATCTACAAATTAAAATGGCTTTTCATGCTTACGTTCTCTGTGTCTCTTTCGTTGACAGTAGGTAACGGGGTTCTGGTTGACATTTTAATGTGTCTTTATCTCCAAAGTGGATCTTGCGGTCCAAGTCCTCTCAGTTCGCAGGGTGGACAGCTGCCGTGCACAAGCTGATGAAGATCATGGACCAACATCAACAGCGATGCCAAATTCCAGCACAGACCTCCAGAATAATGCAATCATTTATCCAGACGCGTAACGGCACAACAGGTCACCCGCGGCACGAGGGGAGCAACTTTCCACAAAGATCTGGCAACCAACAGGTCATAACCTATTTAGCCAACTGGATTGTTTTGGAGAAGAAAAACAAAACTTTAAAAAGTGCCAATTGTGAAACTCCAGCACAGTTAACAGGCCCTTCGGAAACTGCACACAGTCTTCAAACAAGGAAAAGGGGAGGGGGACCGCGTAAAACCGGCTCTGCGTCTTGACGCGCGTTTTAAAAATCTTCAACCGCAAGTCATGTATTCAAGTCCCACATGAACTCCAGTCGATCTCTTCTTGATCACTACAGGCTGTTTAAATCGCTCTCATCCCGAACTGTGGGCTTTGCCAGCCCAGATATAGATGAGTCCAAGATGGCTGCGTGCTGCTGGCTGATGCTGCCAAGCCAAACCCAGCGCACCGAGCGCAGCGCAGCCCAGCCGGAGGAAGTGAGGACAGAGGCGGCTGAAAAAGCTCATTGGACGGCGCGGCGCTGTTTGTTGTTGCTGGGGTACTAAGGAGAAAGATGGACCTGCCTGTCGCACGGAACCAGGCAAAATAACTCAATGGTACCCAAATGCTTCATGGTCAGATCGCCCACCCCGATGACGTGGGAATGTGGATTAATTCATTTCGCACGCGCTGTGTTTTGTTAATAGGATACACTTGAAAAAAGTAGGTTTACAAAGGCTGTGTAGTATCTTTCTGTTGCAGACTGGTGTAAAAAATTCTTATAATAAAAGCATTTAAAAAACTTCTTCAAAGACCCGATTTTGACCGAAAGGTTATTTGTCCGAAACGTTCTTAGTTATTTATTTTATGGAAGAACTCGCCTTTTATATTTAATCCTGTTTAACCATAATATAATTTATTTTAAACATTTTGAAAATATGCTTCTTGTGTTTTGCCATCGTTTACTGCTATTTCTACTATGATTTTTTATTTATAATATATATGATACTATATTATATGAGATAAATCATTGCCTATGTCTGTCTATTGTCTAAATTATGATAAAAATTTTCAAGTGTTTTTTTTTTGAGCTGATAAAGGATTGATAAACATCTCATCTTTATTTTAAACCAACATTCATGAAGCCAAGTATAATAGAATAGAAAAATAAAATAATGATTCAAATTAAATGGCTCTTGTGCTGCATAGCAGCTAACACACACATCCACATTGCTTATATTTAGCTTATAGATGTATATTATATAAAAATATGTGTATTCAGTTTAAACATAATCAAACACTAAGAAGTGAATTCCTTTTTAGTTGTTTATTTACCTTATTTGCTTGTTTTATATTATTTTTAACAATTATAAGTCATACTGATGCCCCCTAGTGGTTGAGAACAGCTAAAACATTATGTGTGCTCATCTCAATCACTTTAAATAGAAAATCAATTTCAATTTATTTGTATTACCTGGCTAAAAAAGACAAACACCTTTGTTTTTAAGTTTATATTATTGCAGATTTTACAGTGCATTTTATATTCACTGATATGATCTTAAAACAGGTACATTATATAAACGTCCTTTCAGAGCCGGCCCTAGACCTTCGGGGGCCCTAAGCACAATTTGGTCGGGGGCCCATTTGACCGAAGTAAGGCCTAAAGAAAAGAAATGACTACCTTATAGCTATACTGTACATATTATATCTACTATGTTATTTTTTATTTTGTCTTTTAAATTATGTTTTTTAATTATTTTATGTATACTGTATGTTAATGATCTTTTTTACGCTGCTGGTCCTGAGTACGTTGTTATGTGGCAACATGTAGCCTACAAAAAAAGACCTTGGGGTGGTCCCGGACAGGGATTATCTTAAGCCAGGACTCGGCCTTAGTTTAATTAGAAAACATAACCAATTTTTACAAACATGCCTTACTAAAAACATTATTTGTGTGCATTTTGAGGCAAAACAAAGGGCACTGGTGTATTTTAAGATATGTCAGTGCAAGGTTTTTTCAATTTGGACAGCTCTTAGCCTACTTTTATTTTAGTCTAGGTCTAGTTTAATTCCTGTCAGGGAAACTGCCCCCTTAAGATCTTGATTTGAGTTCCATGTTTGATGTCTAACAGGAAAAATATAATACCACTGACTGAACTGAATAGCAGTGCAGTGCAACGAACACACCCTGATGAACTTGCTGAATAAAAAGACTGATAAAGTTATATTCACTGACCATCAAAGAAACATCTTTAATTGACACCAGAGTTTAAGAGGCACAAACAACAGCCTACATATAATTTGAATGAAATAGAGTAAATAGAATAACATTTAAATAAAATATTATATAAAATAATAAATAGAACACTTAAATGTTTACATTTTTCAAATAAACAACATTAACCATAATATCTAAAACACCACAAACAAGATTAAAAGTTGCTAACATTCGATATAACAACCGCCTAACTATATATTATCTCTTACGTAAATAGCATAACAAAAGTTAATAGGCTTGTTTGATATGAGCTAAATCTGCGCATTACCGATCACCGGTGATCAGCGCGAGATGCGTTTTTCAACTTGTTCTTGACTTATGACATTCATATTTTTTTATTAATTCCTTTAAACTTTTGTATTGGTGTTGGATTAGTTGTACTGTGAGCTGTTTATATTTTACACAAAAACGAATTTAGACTTAGATTACATCCCAACATTTACTAAGTAGCCTTACAGTAATGAACAGTTCACCTTTGTTGATTCTCCTTATAAACATCTTAATGTAAATGCATTTGTTGGTATTTCAGTTGCATCTATTTAATCCGCGATAAAATACGCGAACGCGATCTCTTCCATTGCTGATGTTTGCAGTCCACAACAAAGCGAGATTCATGAAGCGTCCGGCTTGCCTACAGTTTTTTCACTCCTCACCTTACTGCAGCCGTCTGCGCTCGTCTAAATTCCAGGCAAGGCAAGCTGCATCTTAAACAAGCGTCTGACAGACAATGATCAGGTGATGAGTGACATCATAGGGTCAGTCAGGGTCAAGATTAGCGGGGAACTCGCCATAATAAAGAACTAAACAAAAACAACTGTGCTTATTATGATGCCCGATAAAGAGCGCTGTAGATCCATTTCTTTTTATTTATTTTATGTTACTTTTGATGTATAATTTTTTTTCAACCACTAGCTGGCAGTGACTCTATGGGGCCCTCTGCTGGCCACGGGGCCCTTTGCAATCGCAAGGGCTGTTTAGTGGCTGGGCCGGCTCTGCGTCCTTTCACAGTGAGCTGAATTGGCAAATGTAAACCTTTTTAATACAATTAAGACTTATATTTAATACGAATTTAAACTTAAGACCTACAGTACCACAACTGCTGTTGTAGGTAATCTTAATATTATTTATGATGGCTTACTGCCCCTTAGTGGCCATGATAGGGCGTTTCACTATAAAGGGTGCGATTAAAGACTTAATCAGTCTTATTAAGAAATAAAGGTGATCTTACAGTTTATAAATAATGGTTTCGTTTTCAAATGTGCAGATGAAATTTGATTTACTTTAGTAAAAAAAGAAAATCCAGAAAACCTATAATAAATATTAAATATACTGTAAACACAGCTGTAGCTATGTCAAAACAGGTAGGACTGGGTTTGCTATTAAACATAATAACAGAGTATGTATGATAAATACAACTGTGCTTTAATATAAACCTACAGTATTTTCCTGAACTATTAGCTGAGAAATGACTCAAATCAATAACTTTCCTGTCAGACATTATGCTGATGCCTAGTAAGCTATGCCTAATGTGTGCTGACTAAAAAAAGTGAAATAATCCCCACTGGGACCATTATTTATTTTTACCTTTAGTGAAAGTACTTTGTTTATATACTCATAATACTGTACACTATGGCACATTTCAAGTCTTCATATTTTAAAGAGAAAGAAAAGGTAGGCGACACCCGCTTTTGGAGAGTGTGGTGATTCACTGGAAAAAAATTAAATATGTTATTTCTTCACTCAAATACCTAGAAATTTCTGGGGAAAAACTGCATAAGCTGGTGAGCTGGTTTAAGCTGGTGTAGCAAGCTGGTCTAGCTGTTTTGGTCACTTTTTCAGGTGGTCTAGCTGGATATAGCTGGTCAGGCTGGAAGACCAGCTGACCCACCAGCTTTGCCAAGCTAGGACGACCAGCTTAAATAAACCAGCTACTGCCACGTTAAACCAACTAAAACCACCTTATGCTGGATTTTTCAGTATAGGGGAGGAATAATAATAATAATAATGGGCAAATTAAATAAATATCTATAATAACAGCACAGAGATAGATGATATTGTCGTAGATAAATGATCAGGCTGTATTTGTTAAAGCATAATTAACTAACATTAACAGCTATTCTTGATGGGAGGTTAGGTTAGCATGTGATTATGAAATATGAATATTTTTGTTGCTTTCAAAGTGTTATGCAAATATAATAAAGATTAAATAAATCTTAACGCGCAATCCTTATTAATTTTTATTGGGTATTATAGGGTAAGGATACGGAGAACAATAATTGTCCAGCTTACTTTTTATAAACCGTTTTATGACAGTCATCGAGCAAAGTTCATTTATAAGTGATCTGTCATCTCCTGGAGCAACAGGCGTGGACCGAGGCGCTCGACTCTCCAACCTCATCTCCAACTTCTCCACAGTCCTACGGGAGCTTTAATCATGGCCACAAACGACCAAGAAAAAACAAACGAAAACACAGATAAACACCTATATGAGACTCCATATGACGCCGTAGCGCCCGACCCACAGCCGATATATGAGAATCAAACTGCGATAGAGGAGTGCGCCGCGCAATCGACCTCTCCAGAATACATGGATACGAGAGAAGACACTCAAGAAAAAGAAAGACAACCTTCACCATCCGATGAACAAGATGAGAAAGTTGAAGAGCACATGGATGAGAAAGTTGAAGAGCACACAGATGAGGTAGAGGCTTCTTTATTCAATGGGGATGAAAACGAGTCCAGGCGGTTATTTTCTTCAGAGGACACTTGTGACCCATACGAAGACAAACCTTCATTGGTCACAGATGATCTTCTAATGGCATACAGTCTCCAGGAGGAGGACGTATCTTCAGAACCTGAGGAGATAGTTGACTACAGCCTGAAAACCATTGAGGACAACCCTGTGGAGGAGGAGGCCACGACAGTCTCAGACCCTAACCAGCCAGAGGTTGCGCTTTATGTCAAGGTAACTATTGTGGATATATTTGAGATTTATCTGGATTATTTTTTATTATTAAAGAAAGCAGTAAGTTTGGAGTCTGAAGGTCAGTTGGGTGTGTTTGTTGATAGCCCTTTTATTTCTGCCTACCTTTGGCCTGATCGGAGACATCAATCTAAAGATGAATCTGATCTGTTCACTTCTTAAAGGGATAGTTCACCCCAAAATGAAAAATCTGTCATTTAATTGTTCTTAACTTGTATGAGTTTCTTTATTCTGTTGAACACAAAGAAAGATAGTAAAGTTACAATTACATACATAGACTTCCAGTATTTGATTTTCCTAGTATGGAAGTCAATGTGTATTAGAATTAAGAGAGTGGTAAAGGTTTCAGTCCTGTCAGTGTAGCAGGTTAATGATTTCATGTGCTTACAATAAATGCATTCAATGTTAAGAAAAATTGACTAACATTAACAAAAAGACATCCGCTGACTCATTCAGCTTACAGTTTCATTTGTTCATTAACTTCATTAGGGTTTCTGAAGGTATGTTTGTTTACAGTGTCAGTATGTAGATATCCTGAACTAACTTCAGCTGTGAGAGTGAAATCTTCATTCACTTGCTTAGAGATTCGCTGACAGGAAAGTTTAAACAAGGCTTGCATGGCAGCAGTTTAATCATTAACCGCTGGTCTGTATAGTCATAGTAACCAGAATGAACTCCAGGTCTGAGCAAATGAACCCATGGCTACTTTCTTTGCTTTCTGATAGGGGAACACTTCAGTTTATGTACAGCACTGGGTCAATCATCAGATTGAGCTACTGTGATTGTAGGGTTAAAGGTGCACTGTGTAACACCTTTAGACATCCTTAGGAGGATCTCTTGATATAAATGCAATGTTGGATGTGGTGTATTAAGATCTTACATAATGAACTGTATTGTTTTTATTACCTTATAAATGAGCTGTTTTTATCAACATACACTGCGGGTCCCCTTACATGGAAGTCGCCATTTTGCGCCGCCATGTTTCTATAGTAGTTCTCAATGGACAAACTGCACGTTTTGTCACTACGTTGTCTCAGATGATGATGCGTTTGTCCTCTGGGAGCTACCGTAGCTTCTCTATGCGTTTTGAAAGTGAGGGGTGAGGTATGAACTTAGCTGCTGGTTGCAATTCGCACTATCACCACCAGATGCCACTAAATCTACACACAGAACCTTTAAGCTTGATGGACATCAATGTTGTGTTTATGTTTATAGAGTTTTTGTTCAAGTTTTATTAGTGCATACAATCGCTCATTCGTTCTTATGCCTTTAAATTACAGGATTATTTTTGTAATTATATTCAATTTCCTGAACTCCTTTTTTAATCTCAAATTCCTTGTTTTCCGTTTTCATTTTTTCTGGATTTAAATAACATTTCAGTTACCAAAAAGAATATGTTATCAACTGAAAACATTAAACAAATACAATTTAACAACAATTTATTGAAAGTTTTTTTCCCAATCTTCTTTTTTTATTCTCAAAGTCCTTGTTTTCATTTTTCTGGATTGAAATTAAATTTCAGTAACAAAAAGAATATGTTATCAACTGAAAACATTAAACGAATACAATTTAACGGCAATTTATTGAAAGTTTTTTCCCAAACTCCCTTTTTTATTCTGAAATTCCTTGTTTTCCGTTTTCATTTTTCTGGATTGAAATTAAATTTCAGTAACCAAAAAGAATATGTTATCAACTGAAACATTAAACGAATACAATTTAACAACAATTTATTGAAAGTTTTTTTTCCCAAACTCCCTTTTTTATTCTCAAATTCCTTGTTTTCCGTTTTCATTTTTCTGGATTGAAATTAAATTTCAGTAACCAAAAAGAATATGTTATCAACTGAAACATTAAACGAATACAATTTAACAACAATTTATTGAAAGTTTTTTTTCCCAAACTCCCTTTTTTATTCTCAAATTCCTTGTTTTCCGTTTTCATTTTTCTGGATTGAAATTAAATTTCAGTAACCAAAAAGAATATGTTATCAACTGAAACATTAAACGAATACAATTTAACAACAATTTATTGAAAGTTTTTTTTCCCAAACTCCCTTTTTTATTCTCAAATTCCTTGTTTTCCGTTTTCATTTTTCTGGATTGAAATTAAATTTCAGTAACCAAAAAGAATATGTTATCAACTAAACGAATACAATTTAACAAAAATTTATTGAGAGTTTTTTTTCCCAAACTCCCTTTTTTATTTTCAAATTCCTTGTTTTCCGTTTAAATTTTTCTGGATTTAAATCAAATTTCAGGAACCAAAAAGAATATGTTATTATCGACTGAAAACATTAAACAAATACAATTTAACAACAATTTATTTAAAGGTTTTTTTCAAATTACATATAGGTCGATGTTTTGTATTATATATGTTTGGGTGCCACTGTAACCGCAATGTACTACAACAGTGCTACTTACAATCAACCAAACCAGACGTGAAACCACGTCAAAAAACTAACTGGGTTTTAAAAATGACTGTATCCAAAATTTGCCAAATTCCGTGACAATCCACGTTGTATAGTTAATTTAATTTTTTTATTCTTAGATTTCATGATTCCGTCCGTGTTTTCTACATCGCAGAAATCATAGGGCCCTACATACTGTAGATGTTTGTTGCAGTGAACCGATAAAAGTTTTGTTCTTATGAAACTCCCAAAGGATTTCAACAACTCTTCCAATTTTATGATCACACACATATAGCCATAAAGAAGCAGCAATAAAACACAGTAAAGCTTATCTAAACACAAACGTTTATAATCTCATACATTGCCAAGGTGGATTGAAGTTTACATGGTCACGACTTAAAGGAAAACACCACAATTTTTTAATATTTTACTATGTTCTTATCTCAACTTAGATAAATTAATACATACCTATCTTTGTTCAATGCGTGCACAATCTTTGTACAGCGCGTTGTGAATGTGTTAGCATTTAGCCTAGCCCCATTCATTCCTTAGGATCCAAACAGAGATGAATTTAGAAGCCACCAAACACTTCCATGTTTTCCCTATTTAATGACTGAAACATGAGTAGTTACACGAGTAAGTATGGTGGCACAAAATAAAACGTGGCGATTTTTTAAGCAATGAAAATGAAACTATATTGCATGACAGAAGAGCACTTGGTTTGCAGCACTTCGACCTCGGCGCGTAGTAACATCATCACTTCTGACTACTCCCCCTCTCGCTCAAACTTCCGTCAATATTACTGTGCCACATCCTCCATAGTTCTCATTTTTATCCGCTTAAAAAAATCACCACATCTTGGATGACATGGTGGCGAGAAAAATATCTGGATATTTTTATGAAAGTGAGGAATTCCTCCAAATGTTTTTAGTTAGCCTACGAATGATGTTTTATCAGTCAATATCTTATCTACTGTATATTAGTCACTGTTTCTCATATAAACTTATTTGATATCCAATCAGTTTATGTAGCACAGACATAAACACAGCTATTCAATGACTTTAATGAGGTTCAATGACTTTAAATTTAATTACAGTATAAATTTTTTTTTATCATTGTTACCTGTATTTGCATTATTGCCTACACATACTGAAGTATTCAAGGCAATACTAGTGTATGAAGCTGATACATGTGCCACACATTGTAGTGCTGGTTTACTTGTGAATGATTCACATATTCTCCGCATTCATAACTAGGATGGCGGCTAACTTGACAGGTCTATATCAGTAACATCCGAAAACTTTGGACGCAAGTTCTTACTATAAACCAAAGCCAGCTCATCAAATATTTAACAGGGAATCTTATTCTCCTGGGCTTTCTCATACTGATCAGATATAACCTGCCAGCCATTAAAAATGCATGCATTCCTCTACTTCAAGTTTCCGGACCATATAGTTACACATAAATGTTGCATGTTTCCATAGTTTTATGGCTGACCGTGTTTGTGCAGGTTGAATATATTGAGTCATATACAGTATATTTAACCTAAAGTCCTACCAAAGGTCATAGTCACAGTTCTGTCGTATTCTCATCTGTCACTCAGACTCATCCGAGCTATGTGTGGTGGGCGGGGCAAACGCAAACCCCGCCCCCAACTAAAGCCTCACACCTATTCCCTCTCTTTACATCACCCCGGTTTGGGCTAAAACTAGATTCACCTGTCATCTGAGCCAGAGCTGATATCACGACAGCAGGTGCCATCGACTGTCTACAGTATACAAAAAAAACGCAGACAGAATTTTAAAGAGGTACCGCTGGTTCCTGTTTGGAGGATGTAGGTCAGAGTTCAACCAGAATTACCTGAATCCCAAAATCAGATTTTTTTTTACAATGGGGGACGTCAAGGAATCTGAAATAGAGTTGTTTGTTAAGGTAAGGAGAAAAAGTGTGAAGAAAAAAGCTTTAGCTCATACGATGTATTCATAAAGTTAGTGTAACTAAATAGGACACTAGCCAAGTTGACTTGTTTGTGGATTGTATAGCTAATATTTATGCTAGATTAATGTTAAAATATATTCTCAGTTGATCTGAATCAAAGTGAGTTTTTATATCATTTACTTTGTTTTGACCCTAGCAGATCCGTCTCAATGCACAACAGTAATGTAGATGTGGGCAGCTGTCATGCAATGTGTTTGCATTAGACACAATGATGATGTTATGCTTGTGAAATGCTAGATGGTGGAAACATACACAGTGACAATGCGTTCCTTTATTATCCTTTATGCAGAAATCTAACATTTAGAAATGCCTATAAAAGTTATATACTGTAATACCATACACTGTATATTTATGGATTTTACAGATACTGTAAAAAAATGCCAAATACATGCTTGTACATATAGCAAACATGCATTTCAAAATACTACATAATTGGTAATTTATGACTTTACTTACTATCCTAATGATTTTTGGCATAAAAATCAATCATTTTAATCCATACAAATTATTGTTGGCTATTGCTACAAAAATACCCGTGCGACTTATGACTGGTTTTGTGGTCTGAACTTCTACTGTATAACCATTATTGTTAG
This sequence comes from Paramisgurnus dabryanus, assembly GCF_030506205.2. NCBI lineage: Eukaryota > Metazoa > Chordata > Actinopteri > Cypriniformes > Cobitidae > Paramisgurnus > Paramisgurnus dabryanus. The sequence continues at coordinate 6,621,701 of NC_133348.1, forward strand.
AGGATTTAAAAAAAAAATATTTAAATTTTTTAGATTATCATTATCAAAAATGAACATTACCGCAACATGATATTACATTAAATATATGCATTTACAAACTCATGTTTCGGTAATGAGAACTAAAAAGTTGTCTACGTACTAACAAACAAAATTTCAACTTTTATCTGGAGAGAAAAATTAAGAACTGCTTACCTGGTAGCCATCTTGAGTGTCACAGTCAATTATGTCCCTTCCAACAATTTTTATTTTTGAAAATGTTAGTCAATTGAGGGCTTAAACAATAATTGAAAATTGTTGCGGAGGATGAGAAAATTGGTCTTGGACACATTTATATTCCTTATTATTGTCTCTACATTTATCAATGATCACCAAATACCACATGTTTCTTTACTGTTAATGTTTATAGTATAACATGCACTGAAGCTTTTAATTTTTTAGATTTTTTAAATTATAATAATTTCCATGTCAAAGTACCCAAATCCAGTCATGGACACGTTGCGGTAATGATTTTTTCCCCATTAAATGTGGAAAAAACAACAAAATTGGTTTGTATGATGTCATTTAAAATCATGTGCAAAATAGTACACTGAGAGATGTTTGTAACTGTATGCTTCTTATTTCTTTTTTATCAAAATGTTTCATGACACCTCATAAGTCTAATTTTGCAAGAATCACACCGTAAAGAGCCATATGTCAGATTTTGACATTTATTTTTGTATGTGACTTGATTAAAGTAGAGCAGTCATCACATGTACTAATGTCACACCCCAGCCTGTTTACAGTCCTGAACCGTTGCCCATCAGAGCAGTCAGTCCCATAGTAAACCATCCTATTGTCGTGCACTTTCTAGATAGTTAGTGCCCATTGTTCTGCTTCCAGCTGTATTTCTGTGTTGACTTTACCAGAATGAACGGATGATTGATAAGAGGAAGAGCTCTGTCCTTTGTGCTTCATCTAACTGTGTTATGATGCCTTTCAAATCCTCATTATATCTGTTGACAGTTTTATAATGTATGGGAGAAAACATTTATATAGAAAAGATGCTCTTGGTTATATGTATTTGTAATTTCCCCTATTGTACACACCATCTGAAATCCAGCATTGTGATTGTGACCGGTGATGTCTTCAATAACAACTAAAATCGTATTAAAGGTGCAGTGTGTAATTTTTAGAAGCATCTCTTGACATAAATGAAAAATATTATACAAAACTATATGATCAGGGGTGTATAAAGACCTTTCATAATGCACTGTTATGTTATTATTATCTTAGAATGAGATGTTTTTATCTACATACACAGAGGGTCCCCTTACATGGAATTCACCATTTTGTGCCTCCATGTTTCTACAGAAGCCCTTAAGGGACAAACTTTTTTACTAAATTGTCTCTGATGATGACATGTTTGTCCGGTGGCGTTTTAAATGCAAGGGTTGAGCATTGGACTGAGCCGTTGGTTGCAATGCGCAACCTCACCACTAGATGCCGCAAAAATTTACACACTGCACCTTTAATGTCTCTTTGTTTTGAACTTCAGTCAGATTAAATATAGAGACTGAATGAATTCTGTAGATCAGAGGTCTTCAACCTTTTTATGAGAAAGCGCTACCACAATAGATAAAACAATCTGGAGGGCTACTTTTTTGATATAGTCTCCTCAAAACGTTTGGGTTAACTTGTTTATTTTATTTTATTTTACTTGTTGAAATGTTTAAAATGTTAACATAAAAGAAGCCAAGCTAATGTAAAAATATGTAATAACTAAATCTCAAAATTTTTGCTATTAAAAGAATGTGCTTTGGCGGGCAACTTGGCGGGCACCATGTTGGGGATCACTGCTCTATTTTATTTCATGCAGAAAGAAAATAAATTTATGTGGGCACATATTAGGGTACAGACATCACAATGCTACACTCTCAGATAAGAGGTACATGAAGGTACGAAAGTTGTCACTGGTACGTATATATTGGTACGTCAAAGGTACACATTAGCCGTGTTTGCACTAGCGGGCCACAAGTGGGCGTGCCTGTGTCTGCCAGGGCATGCCAGGCTTTTCTAGCCCGCCGAATACCTTGGCACAGGCCTTTCATGGCTAGAGGAGTGGTAATGGTCAAAGGCGGAGTTTATCTGAGTCTCTCTGGCAAGATGCACGTTTCACCTTTATCTGTCTGTATTACCTTTATCTGTCACCTTTAGCAGTCGGGTTAAAAAAATTGCCACTGGTTTGGGTCGGTTTGCTACCCTCTCAGAAAAACAAAAAAGCTGCCCCTGGGGCCGCACTACCCTTTAAATATGCCCTAATAAGTGTCATTTAGATACAAATGTATACATTTGATACCAGTATGTACCTTTGAGGTACTAATATGCACTCTTTTTAGGTACAAAAGTGTGCTTTTTGAAAGAGTACCGCCCCAGTGACAGCTTTTGTACCTTTGTATCTGAGAGTGTATAAGCTTGTTATTATGTACAAGTTAAATACCTATGGTTATAATATGTTATATTAGTATATAATTTGTGTGACTATAGTCTATGTTTGTCCACGTGAGGATACACAAAGCAATATTTATTGTTTAGAGGAGTATGCTATTGTAAAAAGCTTATTATCTTAAGGAACCTACAGTAAGAGAAACAATGGAAACAACTGATACATAAATAAAAGATAAGTAAGAACTTAAAGTGCCCGATCTACACAATGCAATATAATGTATTGACCTCCCCATGTATTCGGCATGCATTCAGCATTGCGGTTAATGAATGCAATGTGCATAATTCATATTGCTCTGGGTATTGTGTGGCAGTGTAAGCTATAGCTGCTCTTAGGACACCTGATCTCCTCTACTGCAGAGATGTGCAGTGTTAGCGTTATCAATGTGATTCAGTTCAGCGTGACTTAAAGATACTGAGTCATTCAAGAAATGAGTCCTGTTACTATCACAAATGAGACTTGCCACTATCAATAATGAGGAATTTAATAGAATAGACTGATGTTTATCATCCAACAGGGTTATTTGTATATTGTAGTACACTGTCAGAAAATAATATCCTGGGCAGTGCACTTATACAAAGTACAAATATGTATACATTTGGTACATACCTTTGAGATACTAATATGCACTGAATATGCAATAAATACATATTGGTACTAAAATGAGTTCTTTAGGTGCAAAGGTGTGCTTTTAAAGTGTACCGCGCCAGTAATTCTGAGATCAATGCCCTCTAGGGGAACTAAGGTGGTACTGCAAGGGATGCACTAGATTAGATTCAGAGTTCCTCTATTGTCATTTCTGCAATACAGTAGGGACAAAAGTACGGAAGAGGATTAGGGCCACTGGTGAAAAAAATATTTGAATTCTGACTTTATTCTCAGAATTCTGACTTTAATCTCAGAATTCTGACTTTAAACTCAGAATTCTGACTTTAATCTCAGAATTCTGACTTTAATCTCAGAATTCTGAGAATAAAGTCAGAATTCTGAGAATAAAGTCAGAATTCTGAGAATAAAGTCAGAATTCAAATTTTGAGTTTAAAGTCAGAATTCTGAGAATAAAGTCAGAATTCAAATTTTGAGTTTAAAGTCAGAATTCTGAGAATAAAGTCAGAATTCTGAGAATAAAGTCAGAATTCAAATTTTGAGTTTAAAGTCAGAATTCTGAGAATAAAGTCAGAATTCTGAGAATAAAGTCAGAATTCAAATTTTGAGTTTAAAGTCAGAATTCTGAGAATAAAGTCAGAATTCAAATTTTGAGTTTAAAGTCAGAATTCTGAGAATAAAGTCAGAATTCTGAGAATAAAGTCAGAATTCAAATTTTGAGTTTAAAGTCAGAATTCTGAGAATAAAGTCAGAATTCAAAAAAAATTTTCACCAGTGGCCCTAATCCTCTTCCGTACAAAAGGCTTCGGCTCTATCATTTAAACATTTTACACAACCAAAAAAACATTTCTGCTACAAATGACCACTTAAAGTTTGTTTGTGGGACCTACCGTTATTGTACAATTACACCGAAAGTGACAGGAGTGCAAACGTTACAACTTATCCCATAGGTGGGGTTCATTGTAACAAACAGAGGGTTTTTTGTAACACCTGCTAGACAATTTGGTTTAAACACAAATAATTCAATAAAATTCTGTCTGTATATTGTTTATATATCTGCCTATAATAGATAGATATCCACACATTCATCCATCTATGATCCTTCATCTAACCATCCTTGTATTATACATTAATGCAAATAAATAGATTTGTTTGAAAGGGCTGCACAACTAAGACAAAAATAATCGTAATTGTGAGTTATTGTATTAACAGTTATCATTTTGATTCATAGTATTTAAATTGTTTTCATTTCATTATCATTGTATACTGGAGGCTTTATTGTAACACTGTGTAAAAAAATATTTCAAACCCAGCTATCAGTTACTAGGAGTTGCAGACTATGTAATGTTTTTGGTAACAAGACAGTAATTAAAATAATATAAAGTTAGATTTGGTGACATATACAACCAATTCAGAAATCGAAAATAAAAAAACATTAGATGAAGAAATGTACTTCCATTCCTCTTTGTTTAACATCTTAACCAAAACACATCAAAACTTTGCACAAATTCACAGGAGATCATCTTCAGTGTTTACAACAGTTAAAAATATAAGTGAAAAAAAAACTATCTGCAACCAAAGCTAAAGAAATTTTTTTGCAAAACATTGCATTGTCTCTCCCACGAGAAATGTAACGTAAAATGTAATATGAGATCAACAATGAAATTGATATTTTCAATGCTGAAGGCCTTATTTTACCCTCATAATTTATTTTAGTGAAACCAAAAAAGCAGCAGGGGGCGCTGTGACACTTTCTAATACAGTCTTATCTTTTTAAGCACAAAGTATACGGAGTGTACATGAGAGATAATGATGATGTGTTTTTGTTTGTAGGCTGGTTGTGATGGAGAGAGCATTGGGAACTGTCCTTTCTCTCAGCGTATCTTCATGATCCTTTGGCTCAAAGGTGTGGTCTTCAATGTCACCACGGTTGACCTGAAGAGGTGGGGATTTATAATCATAAGAGTTTGGAATTACAAAAAAAATATTATTATGTCAATAACTACAGCCATGCATTCATGATATTAAATAAGATTGATGTTTGATATGGATAACCCTTAAAAAATATACATCTTACCAGATCTCAGTCTTCTGCGTTATTATTATTGTTTAAAAGGGACATTTCACACAAATTTTTTAAGATCCCCAGAGTGCGTATGTGAAGTTTTAGCTCAAAATATCCCACATATAATTTATTATAGCATGTTAAAATTGCCACTTTATAGGTGTGAGGAAAAATGTGCAGTTTTTGGGTGTGTCCTGGTAAATGCAAATGAGCTGATCTCTGCACTAAATGGCAGTGCTGTGGTTGGATAGTGCAGATTAAGGGGCCCCTTCTGACATCACAAGGGGAGCCAAATTTCAAATACTTATTTTTTCACATGCTTGCAGAGAATGGTTAACCAAAACTAAGTTACTGGGTTGATCTTTTTCGCATTTTCATGATATGTCCCCTTTAAATATTGTAAGCCAACTTGCCTGTGTAACCTTGAAGTAGAAAAATACAATTTCAAACTGAATCCATTGCGGAATGGAAAGAAAAAATAAGTTTACGAATTAATTCCATTACATTTCCTCTTTAATACAGTGATTGAGTTATAAAATTAAGAAATGTATATATATTATTTCATATTTATTCAGGAAACCAGCCGATTTGCATAATCTGGCCCCAGGCACACATCCGCCATTCCTGACCTACAACGGTGAGGTGAAGACAGACATTAACAAGATCGAAGAGTTCCTGGAGGAGGTTTTGGCTCCGCCGAAGTAAGTTCATTTCATTTTCATAAATACACTTGAGAGGAATCACGACAGTACTCCAGTTCTACACGTCCAGTTTTTTAAAGAATATCTTATTAAACATCACATTAAATTATTATGAATTGTACGCAATATATTGACATGTTGTTGTTTTTTGTACTTGTGCCTAAGGTACCCCAAACTTGCAGCCAGACACAGGGAGTCAAACACAGCTGGGAATGACATATTTGCAAAGTTCTCGGCTTTCATAAAAAATACAAAGCCAGATGCCAATATAGGTATGCATGTCAAAGTGGATCATACTGATGGAATGAATGAATGGATATACTGTTTTTTTGTGCTCTGTATACTAAAGCTGGGCAAGGTTGGACACTGTTAGCTCTATACTGAATAATGCAGGAAACAAGCTTAATATCACAGCATCGAGTTTGGACGTCTAGTCGAGCTGTTCTGACCAGCGCTCATTTCAATATTTACTTTCTAGTATGGATGCGTAAATATAAAGATTCTGAAAATAATACTTTGAGTTATTCATATGTCTTACATTATATTGCATTAAATTTGTTTTAAATGCATGCTTTTGGGATAATCAGGTACAAGAAGAACGATATTTTAATGCATTTTACAAAATTAAGGGGTGCTTTTACCCATGCATTCATTGGTAAATATTGTCCAGAATCAACCTATGCTGGGGTGTTCAGACTTAAAAAGAAAAAACTGCAATATTGGCTGACGTCTCTAGTTCTCAACAAGTGGAAAAAATAAACTCTGTTATGTGATTTCAATATTGGCCGCAATACAATATTAAAAAAAACATTCATATTGGCCGATAGCGATATAATGCACATCAGTAGTTTTCAATATGTTTGGCTGTTAAAAGCGTCTGATGTTTTGTTAGCTCTGGAGAAGGCTCTGACAAAGGCCCTGAAGAAGCTGGATGAATATCTGAACAGTCCTCTGCCTGATGAGATCGATGCCGACAGCACAGAAGAAGAGGAGCAAAGCTCCAGCCGCAGGTTCCTGGATGGCAACGAACTCACGCTGGCAGATTGCAACCTGCTGCCGAAACTGCACATAGTGAAGGTGAGCTCAGACCGTTAGAGGACATTTACATTTATGCAACTGGCAGATGCTTTTATCCAAAGTGTCCTACAAGGTATACATTTGATCAGTATGTGTGTTTCAAGGGAATCGATCCTATGACTTTTTGTGCTGGTAACGCAATGTGCTACCTATTGAGCTACAATTCATCCTGGGGATGCAGCGATATTACATTTTCCCACTGATACCGATAGCCGATTATTCTGTCTGATATCTGCCGATACCAATAGTTTGGCGGTTATATTAAAGGTGCAGTGTGTAATTTTTAGAAGGATCTCTTGACAGAAATGCAAAATAATTTAAAAAACTATATTATCAGGGGTGTATAAAGACCTTTTTTATAATGAAACATTATGTTTTTATTACCTTAGAATGAGACGTTTTTATCTACATGGACATAGGGTCCCCTTACGTGGAAGTCGCCATTTTGTGCCACCATGTTTCTACAGAAGCCCTTAACAGACAACTTTTTGACAGGTTTTTCCGGTGGAGGCTACCGTAGCTTCTCTATGCGTTTCAAAAGCGAGGGGTGAGCAGTGGATTGAGCCGTTGGTTGCAATTCGCAACCTCACCACTAGATGCTGCTAAAATTTACACACTGCACCTTTAACTCACATTAACTAAATTCTTAAGATTACATTTTCTAAATGTTATTCATTCATATAATGACAATTAACATTGAACATTAAATTAGTGATGATTCTTTACATTTTCTATACACAAAGCTCAAATTCATTGCATTTTTCTGTTCTCTTTTGATTGACAGAATATATCAGCCATGACTATCGATAGCCAACATTGTGAAAAAGCTTTTATCGTCTAATACCGGCTATTGGCCGATATATCTCTACTTCAGCCCAGTACCTTAACAATTTTTTAACACTTTTGTCCTGAATCCATATTTAAAGAGCCAGAGATTTGGGTCAGCAACAAAAACGGTTTGGCAAGATGAGAGATTTTAAAATCTTAAAAAAAAAACTCATTTTAAAAGCATGCATCATGTTAATTTCAATGCACATAGTGTATTTCTGTTAATTTTATCCAATAAAAAATTACATTTGCACCATTTTTATGAAAGTTAAGAATGAATAGACCTGAAAATGTCAAATGTGTAACCGCCATTTGCGATGAAGAATGAGAAATATTAAATATTTTATCCACCTTGATGGCATGTAAACATAATTATCAAAAAAAATATATATTTATATATATATATATATATATATATATATATATATATATATATATATATATATATATATATATATATATATATATAATAATTTTGTTAGTTATTTCTAAATGTAAATTTTAATGTGTTTTTGTAATATTTGTCATGACATATGCTGAAAACAGCTCTGTGTCTTTGAGAAATTATGTAAAAATGTATGTAAAAAATCATATTACACTAAACTAGATGATTATTTTACCTTTTTTATGAATATATTTATATTTTCATTAAAAAAAATACTAGTTACACCAATTGACACAGACCGGTTACACCACATTGACATTTTTGCAATTATCCCCCAAATATTCTTTCAAAATGAAATAAAACCAGAAATTTTAGACTTGGTCCTCAAAAAAAAAAAAGAATGTATGCAAGTAATCTGCAAATTTATTTTGAAATTTTAACCCTTTTATACCGAGCCCCTAAGGTGAAATTGGAGTAAAAAATATAAAATTTAGTTTCATGTGCTCACGCGAAACCTTCATGTACAGATTTTTTAAAAAGTTTAGTTTTGCACGTGAAATTTTCGCGCGCTAGTTTCACGTGCGCATGCGAAACTAAACGTTATTTTATTTTTGCTCCATTTCCCTTAGGGGCTCCGTACTTTTACATTTTAATTGAACCATATGGACACAAAATTATAAACATCACGTCATTCTCCAAAGTTACTTGCATTGCAATATTAGCTATAAAAATTGTTTTCATTATTTGTGTGTTTCCTGGGACCCATGATCTTTTGCACTGCTCAATGTAATGCTCTACCGATTGAGGCCCAGCAGGTGTGGTGCATGGTCGGACACATTTTGCAATGTGGGGTTTATGCCGGAAAATTATTCAAAGTCAAATTAAGGAAATTTACATTTCTAAACGAGTCAAATTATTTCATTATTTTCATTGATGTGTTTGTGCCTTTGTATTTTGCAGGTCGTTGCCAAGAAATATCGGAACTACGACATCCCTAGCGATTTGACCGGTGTGTGGCGCTACTTGAACAGCGCGTACGCACAGGAGGAGTTCACCAACACGTGTGCGGCTGACAGTGAGATCGAATTGGCATATAAAGATGTGGCAAAGAGGCTGGCCAAATAAATAAACGAACAGCAAAACACAATCTGACCTCTGGTATGGTTAGCCGACAAGACTCTGTTTGCCATATAATTCAAAACGAATAAGTTATTACATCATTCATCCACGGCCCTGATCAGTCACTGGTGCTTTTATCTGGTATTGAAAGGCCACGTCGTAAGTCTTGATTGTCCAGTGACTTGGATGTGAATCTAAAATACCAATCTAGACTGTCAATATTTTCCCAAGTGTCTCGATTTAAAGAGGCGCACTTCATATTTTTCCCATTTGTTCCAAATATATATTCCTGTTTTATTCCCATTCTCCTATTATTACATCATTTGTGTAATTGTTTTTTATCAGTCATACATTGAACATGCTTAGCTTTGGTCTTCCCTTAAAATCTAGCTTTCGCTGCTCAGTCTGACAGTTTATTTGCGTTCAGTTGCATCTATTATTTTTTGTGTGTAATAAATGAAGAGATCAAATCTGAGCAGCAGGAACAAAAAAATAAAAGTCATTATTTACACCCTCCTGTCTTTTCAGACCAAGATAATTATTGTTTGGTTATCCTAAAGCCTGGGTCCAACCTGAGTTTGCATTAAAAAAAATGGCACATTGTGATTTCTACACCAGTGGTTCTCAAACTGGGGTCCGGGGCCCCCAGGGGGGCCGCGAGATGGTGCCAGGGGGGCCCCAGTTTTATGACATTTTATAAAATACATTAATTTATCATGAATTCTGTGTAATTGAACCTAAAAAAAAATAAGGCAGCACTACTTTGTATAATTTAATGTTTTGTTTAATTAAAATGTGAAGTTTTAGAACTGTTTTTTGTAAATTTTAATAATTATAAATTTTCTGTGGGGGGGCCGGGAAAGAATGCACCGTACACAAAGGGGGCCGCACGCTGAAAAAGTTTGAGAACCACTGTGCTACACATTTGGAAAATGCTAAGTAACACAGTGTTCTTTTGGGAATAAAACCCATATTAGTAACACAATTGAGTGCTAAACAAATGCTAATGTAACATCAACCACATCGATGTGCCACATACACAAGTGCTGTGTACGAAAACGCCTTCTTCCATCCTGTAGGCGAAAAGTACCCGGATGACCTTCTACTTCCGAATAGATTCAAATTCAAAAAGTTAAAATGCCGGAAATCTGTAAATCGGGCCACACTCTCACTATTTCTTTTACCAAGAAATGTAATTCTTGTTCTTGTGAAGTAAAGTATGATTGAGGTTGTTGTGATTACTTCATTTGACGTTAGGTCAAGAGACATTCAGGTCACATGACTAGGAAAACATGGCGGATACAGTATGTCCGAAATGTATACTGCACCCTGCACCTACACAAGTACATATATTTTTAAGTGTTGAATGACCCTGGTATGTATGGAGGACCACAAGAGTCATGCAAAATGTAATAAAGAAAGTTCAATTTTTAATAACTACCTGGACAATAAAAATAGCAATTAATAGATTTGTTTAAAAATTCATTAATTAATCTATAAATAAATAGACAAAGTTACAAAAAAAACATTATGTAAGATTTTATTAGGCAATAAAAAATGAGATTATAAAAATAACATAGAAATGAAATATTAATCCATTAATAAATAATTCAAATTAATATAACAATTTATAAAAACAACATAAAATACTCAATAAGTTCATCATTTTAAATTGCATTTATAAATTCTTAATTAAATAATGGAATTTCAAATTGTATTTCAAAAAGCGATTTAAAAAGAGAAATAAATAACTGGATTTATAAATTGAATTACAAATACAGGTTTAAATTAGGCATTTAAAAGGGCATTTCCGTTTGACTTTTCTGTTTTCATTTCCCCGTTGGTTCTCCTTATTCTTTTCGCTATTGGATTTGCTTTTCGTTTTAGCATCTCTATTTAGCTTTTCCGTGACTCTTTGGGTCCTCATCTGAGATCTATAAATCTGCGCATGACGTACAATCAGAGCCAATCAGCGAGCTTGTTACATCCTCCTGGCCATAGCTAATTTGCATTTCTCATTTGACCATTTGCAAGGACCCAAAGAGTCACGGAAAAGCTAAATAGAGAGGCTAAAACGAAAAGCAAATCCAATAGCGAAAAGAATAAGGAGAACCATCGGGAAAATGAAAACAGAAAAGTTAAACGGAAATGCCCTTTTAAATGCCTAATTTAAACCTGTATTTGTTATTCAATTTATAAATCCAGTTATTTATTTCTCTTTTTAAATCGCTTTTTGAAATACATTTTGAAATTCCATTATTTAATTAAGAATTTATAAATGCAATTTAAAATGATGAACTTATTGAGTATTTTATGTTGTTTTTATAAATTGTTATATTAATTTGAACTATTTATTAATGGATTAATATTTCATTTCTACGTTATTTTTATAATCTCACTTTTTATTGCCTAATAAAATCTTACATAAATGATTTTTTTACAAGTTTGTCTATTTATTTATAGATTAATTAATGAATTTTTAAACAAATCTATTAATTGCTATTTTTATTGTCCAGGTAGTTATTAAATATTGAAGTTCTTTATTACATTTTGCATGACTCTTGTGGTCCTCTATAGGTATGAGCTGATATTGTATGCCAAGCACTAACAGTTTTTCAAAAATGACTTTTGTGATCATTGGAAAAAATAACAATAAATGAGTTTGAACCATCATAGTTTAATTTTACATGCACTCTTCCTTAAGTGAAAATGTTTCTGTTTGCTGTCTAGTTTACATTTAATTTCCTTTTTGTTTCAAGGTTGTAATTTTTTAAGGTGAACAATACACAAAATGTTGGGGACAAACCCCAATGGGTTGTAATTTAACCTATGCTGGGTTAAATTAACCCATTGCTGGGTAAAATATAAATATTTTCTGGGTTAATTAGACCCAATGGCTGAATTTGTCCCTTTTTGACCCAACTGTGTTGAAAAAAAACAATATTTTTTGAGTGTACTAAATAAGGATTAATTACACACATTTATTATGTGCCTTGAATGGCAATGCAGTGTTGCAAATACACCATATTAATACATACTGTTAATGTTCATTTCTACTAAATATCCTGTTCATTTTTAACATCACAAAAAGCAGTAATATACTGTAGTTTCAGCCTGATCTCACAAGAATTCATACATATTTTATGACTTTTTATGAATAAGTACGACGTTAAATGTGCAAAAATGTACGATTATCATGAAAACAATAGAGGGTATGCACGTGACGTCACCTTCGGCGAAAGTGACTGCGGTTACGCCCACTGAGTGGCAAAAGACAGAGCGGCAGCAGTAGTGTACAGTGTGAAATCAGCGAAAACACGGGAAAAACGCGTCTAAATGGGAAAAAAACTGTTGTTCGATAGACTGTACTAACAGATTATGAAGAATTCGGAGCTATCGTTTTACAGACTGCCAAAAAACACCGAAGTAGAAGTAAATTAATCGTTCATACCAACGTCCACAAACCACAAGTTGGTTGATAAGATGCTAGGGTCACTATCAAGCAGAGGTTTATGATTCTACTTAAAAGTATTTTTCAAGTATTTGTATTTTATTCGTGTTTTTCTTTGGAAAACTTACATTCCAAAGCATATTATCATAATTTTTACTCTATTAATTTTCATAAATACAAGTTTTTGTTTGACATTTAATATTTAAGTACATTAACGTACTTTTACTCAAGTAAAATTACACAATTTTAATGTAATTAGGTACTAAATAAATTTTAATATGCAATATTAAAGAATACACAGTATGATTCTATGCTTTAGAATTTAGTTAAAGGGGCAATAAGTAAGATTTTAAGTGTCAAAGTCTTTATTCATAAATATGTCCTCGTTGGTGTCAAATGACCTCTGCCAGTGATCTGACTTTTCTTTGTAAGCTTAGAATTTCTTCTCTTTACTTACATTGAACGGGTAAGTCCAAGGAGGCTTCCATGTCGTTCCGCCGACAACGCGTTTTCATTCCGAACACGTGAACCTGCTGCAATGGACAAGGAGATCAGCGATTACATAACGGCTACCGTAGTTGCAACATGCATTTGGAAAGGGGAGGAGCTAGAAAGCACTGTTCGTTTGAATGCAAAATACAATTTCACCACTAGATGGGGGTAGATCCTACTGATTGCCCCTTTAAAGGGATAGTTCGGCCAAAAACGATATTAAAGCCATGATTTACTCACCCCCAAGCTGTCCAAGTTGCATATGTCCATCGTTTTTCAGAAAAACACATTTTCGATGATAAACAAAGGTCTTCTGAGGGTAATCCGTGCGGTGTTGTTGTAGAAATATCCATATTTAAAATTTTATTAACGTAATTGACTACCTTCCGGTAGTGCCGCCATCTTAGACTAGGAGAGAGTATTCGCGTAGTGTACGCACTTTTCTTAGTGACGTATGACAAATTCGGAGGGCGGGGGGACAGAGCAGCAGCAGAGAAACCTCTGTACGCTGCGTAAACGCTCATCCTGAATGCGGATGAGACTAAGATGGCGGCGCTACCGGAAGGTAATTAATTACGTTAATAAAGTTTTAAATATGGATATTTCTACAACAACACCGCGCGGATTTCCCTCAGAAGACTTTTGTTTATCATCCTGGAGCCGTTTGGATTTAATTTTTGAAGGATGGACGCACTTTTTTTGGACTTGAAGGTTGTGGACTATGGGTGGACCCCGTAACTTTACATTTAATCAACAGAAAGATCTAAAATATTTTCTTAAATATCCGAAAATGTGTTTGTCTGAAAAACGATGGACATATGCAACTCGGACAGCTTGGGGGTGAGTAAATCATGGGTTTAATATCATTTTTGGCCGAACTATCCCTTTAAGTAAAATTTTTCCCAATACAAACATCCTAATGAAGCACAGATGCTTGGAAATTGTAACTAATGTAACTAAGTATGGTCCACCTCTGCTAACAAGTCCAACTAAATTCAATTTAAGCTAATGATTTTTCAGTTTTACTTTTTTAAAATTTTTTATTTTAATCAGTATTACTGGAATTTTCGCAGCAGTCGCTATGAAAACCAGCCATTTTGTTGAACGTTTGCCACTCAACAGGGCCAGTACCGGCATGGTCACGTGGAAAAGTGACGTCAATGCATACCCTCTATAACAAAACCCTGCCCCTAACCCCAACGTCACAGGGGTTAAGGCAAATCGTACAAAAATGTACTAATATGGTCGTACAAATTAATACGAATTAGCCACCTCATAAAATACGTCCAAATTGCCAGAAGATAGCGATAGTGTTTCTTTCAAATTGTGTTTTTTAAAAAGATTTTATCATAATTTCTCACCAATTATTACTTCTTATCTCAAAGTGTTGTGATGAATACATCATGCCTAAATATTTATTTACAGCCCACTTTATGAGTAATTAATGAGCTGAGGGGAAACAGAGATTCACGGCACAGCGGTCCACCCAAATAGAGAATAAGGAGATCTGATCGGGCATCTGTCCAGATCTCCTCCCCTCCACTTACAACTTCTGGAATATCACGGAGTTTGTGATAGGTCCTGGTGGAGCTCTCGCTCTTGTGTGGTTTGGAAAGGGTTTGATATGAAATGAGAGTGTGGCGCCGAAGAGGCCTGTTCAGAGCGAAGCACTATGAGTAAAATAATATTTTCACAGTTTGACTTGCATTATTCCTTTTTCCCCGTGCACACGTTTTTGCTAATTGATACGCTTTAATGGAGCAGTTTGTAAGGAAATGGATATTTATTGTAATTGAATGATCGCTGCTAATTGTGCGGTTCAATTTCTGGATGATTCTGAGCATCCACACATTCATATGTTTTTTTGCAGATAATATAGTATTGTGCAAATGCTTTAGGCCACCACCAGCTTTTGTTTTAGTAAAGTTTTAATGATCATCCATATTTATTTTTCTTTCTCTTTATTACGAGACACATTTTTTAATTTAATAACAATATGTCTTCTTCATGTCATGCAAAGGTCTGTATTTAGTGTTGACCTCTTTTGGCACTAAACACATCTTGAACTCTTTTGAGGAGGCTGAAGTCCTGAAGTCATTTGATTAGAAATAGAAAATAGGATTTCATTTCATTTAGAAATCCATCTTGGATTTACGAGAGTCACTATGCAACGTACGTATGGCAACGAATGCTCACTACGCTAAAACCGTTTCTCAATCGGAAGGCTGCAGCCTCCTGAGGTCGCATATGCAGGCTCATCAAGCCTGGTTTATTTAAGTAAACTGAAAATTACATTCGCAAGTCATAAGCATATTACACCAATTTATGATTAACTAAGAATAATAGTCAACTTTATAATTATTAACGAATTAATAATTAATTAATTAATTAATGCACCCTCCGGAGGCTGCAGACTTCTGCTGCGTTTACAACAACCACGTTTGTTGCTTGAACAGTTATGCTGCGTTTACACCAGCCGCGGTAGAGGCGGCAAGCACGAGTGATTTCAATGTTAAGTCAATGTAAAGACACTTTGATGCGCGTCTGGAGGTCTCGCAGCGCGAATGAGCCATTTAGCATGCGCGGTAGATGCGATTCCGCCTCATTTGCGCATCTAGTTCGCGCGAATGGCGTGAATTGAGCATTTGGTGCGGTACGCGCGAATGGTGCTTTTTGGCCATTTTGCATTTGACGTGAATTTGCGGCTGACGATAGAGTTGAAAATTGTAAACTTTGCCTGATTTTCGTGCGCTGAAATCACCTACAATCCTATGTGTGCAGCGCCGAAAGCACACCTTTCACTGACGCAATGATGTGCACTTGCTAGCCTGTTCCATTTACGTGTTCTCTGAATGCTTAAGAGGAGCCTCGCCCTGCCTCTGAAGGAAGTGACTTGTAAGGACTAGTCCTGCCAAGGAAGTATCCTTGACATTGAGAAACAGCCACTATCAAGGGTTCTTTCATGTTGAATGAGTGACTACGGGTGGGGCTGCCGCCACAGCAGCAAGCAGGCTCCCGAAATTTTTCAATTCGACGTCAGCCGCAAATTTGTGTCAAACGCAAAATGCACAAAAGGCACCATTCGCGCGTACCGCGCCAGACGCTCAAGACGCACAAATGAGGCGGAATCGCGTCTACCGTGCGCGCTAAACGCCTCATTCGCACCACGAGACCCCCACATGCGCGTCAACGTGTCTTCACATTGACTTAAAGTTGAAATCACTTGCACTTGACGCCTCTACCGCAGCTGATGTAAACCCAGCATTCGGATTAAGAAACGCGGCCTCTCTCGTAAATCGCTAAATCTAAGATGCTGTCGTTACCGGAAGCAAGTTATATTGTTTATACATTTTGAAATATGGATATTATTCCTACAAAATTGCAACGATTACCCGCAGAAGACCTTTATTAACCCCTTGGAGTGTGGATTGGATGGCTGCACTTTTTAGGGGTTTAAAATCAGAAGTTGATCCATGTTTTCTATCGTTATGAAGCTTGGAAGAGCAAAAACATTTACCAAAATAACTGGGTGATTCTTACGAAATCCAGACTTAAAAGGTGTCAAGCATCAGATATTTTAAAAAGCCCTTAAAGCCAATTTTTTTTGCACATGTAAGATAAAGTCTGAACTTACTATAACCATTATTTTTAGAGGATTTAAAAAATATTTCCTATAGAATTGCTTAAATTTTTAAGATTATCATTATCAAAAATTATCATTACCGCAACATGATATTGCATTAAATATATGCATTTACAAACTTATGTTTCAGTAATGAAAACTAAAAAGCTGTCTAGGTACTATGACAAACAAAATGTAAACTTTTATCTGGAGAGAAAAAATAAGAACTGTTTACCTGGTAGCCATCTTGAGTGTCACAGTCAATTATGTCCCTGCCAACAATAAAAAAAAAAAAAGTTAGTTCCTTGAGGGCTTAAAGAATGATTGAAAATTGTTGCGGAGGATGAGAAAATTGGTTTTGGACACATTTATATTCCTTATTATTGTCACTACATTTACCAATGATCACCAAATACCACATGTTTCTTTACTGTAAATGTTTATATCATGCACTGAAGCTTTTTATTTTTTAGATTTGTTAATTATAAATATTTCCATGTCAAAGAACACAAATCCAGTCATGGACATGTTTTGGTAATGAAAATTTTCCCCTTAAATATGAAAAAAAAAAAAAAATTGTTTTGTATGATGTCATTTGAAATCATGTGCAAAATAGTACATGAAGAGATGTTTATAACTGTATGCTTCTTATTTTGATAGCATTTACTTTTTTTATCAAAATGTTTCTAAGTCTAATTTCGAGAGAATCACTCAAATGTATTCATCCAAAAGATCATGGACATATCTCGGATTGCTTGCGGGTGAGAAATCATGCAGACATTTTGATATTTGGTTTCTAATAAAGAGAAATATGTTATACCATTGCAAAAACAACAAATTTAATGTGGCCTAAGACTTTTGCAAAATGATCTTTTACTCTGGCTGAAGGGACGTCACAGAGGCAGAGTCTCCATCTAAACTGGGTTTCATTGTCCATTAAACGCAAAGAAACAGACTTTGATCTGATCGTTTCGACGTTGGGCAAAAAAAGAGTAATGTCTGCTAACAGATTTAAACACGAGCTTTCAGGCCTCGGATCAAAGCTCTCGCTTCGCCTCCACTCTCTCATTATGGCGGAAAGCCATCCGAGCCCGTCTCTATTTTTCCTGTAAAGAGCCTCAAGTCTCAGAAGACCCGTGCCCGTCAGATTTACAATAGAGAATGTGACTATTTACCCGAAGCGGGAGCCATCCAGAAATAACAGGCCAGAAAAATAAATGGAGCCTGCTATATTTTTCCACACAAGTAAGAAAATACGCTACAGGACTCGTGCCTCGCTGTTTGGTAATTGGTTCTTAAACATTCTCTGTCTGGGATCTCCGCGTATACGTTCAGCGTTTTTGATAATATACAATGCGGCATTAATGTCAAACATTTCTCTCTGTGATCCAGTGCTGTAACTTTAATCTGTTTATACAGACTCGAGTGATTCACAAGTCCTCCTGTTCCAGAGATACGGCCTAGATTTCCACTTCTTTAGGTTCATTTTTAACTTTACGAACGGGCGAAGGTTATTAATTCAAACTACACATGGAGGAAAACATAAAATTAGGGTCTGTCATGTGCTAATCTCCAAACAGCTAAGGGAGTGAAGGCAGAAAGCCAGGCATGTGAAACTTCAGCTATAAATTGTGCAGTCTTTACAAGGTAACTGCTATATATATATGGGTCACTTCCTTAGGCCAGATTTAAAACCAGCACCAAGCCGGTGGCTTTAGGTATAAGCTTGATAATGTCCTCACAGCTTAGCCAGTTCTTTTAAAGGCACAATATGTACGATTTTTGCCTTAAAATATTTTTATTACCTTAGAATGAGACGTTTTTATATTTACCCTTACATAAAAGTTGCATTATGTTTCTACAGTAGCCCTTACAGAGTGCGTTTTGCCCTGTCCCAAATGGCGCACTTCATGTGGACTTTCGGTCTCGTGGCCTTAAATTGCTCATGCTCGCTTAGTCTACGAGTGCGTAGGGTGTCCCATCTGTCATTTTTACGCTCTGAATTGTGCTCATCAGCGCCCCCTTTGCACCCTTAATGCGGTTTTCGGCAAAGCACGCAATGCAGCAGGCTTCGCGCACTTTACCAACCCAGAAGTCCTTGCGAAAAAGCGACGGAAGGGAGGAGTTCACACTGATGGGCAACTTTTCTTCCTATTTCCGGCGTGACGGTCGAGTCTGTCCCAAAATACAACTCCGGTGCGCCCCCTTTGACTCACGTGAAGGGTCCCTTAGGTCTGCACTACATTATGTCATCAAAGTGTGGACTCAGGGGTCCACAAGCCTGGATTGTGCCATTTGGGACAGGGCCTATGTTGTCTCAGACAATGACATGTTTGTCCTGTGGCGGCTACTGTAGCTTTTCGAAAGGTAGAAGTGAGCTGTGCACTGAGCCGTTGGTTGCAATTCACAATCTCACCACTAGATGCCACTAATAATTTACACGGGGGTCCTTAAAGGATAAGTCCATTTCTTCCAGATAATTTACTCACCACCATGTCATCCAAAATGTTGATGTCTTTCTTTGTTCAGTCGAGAAGAAATTATGCTTTTTGAGGAAAACATTCCAGGGTTTTTTCATTTTAATGGACTTTAATGGACCCCAACACTTAACAGTTTTAATGCAGTTTAAAATTGCAGTTTCAAAGGACTGTAAACTATCCCAAATGAGGCATAAGGGTCTTATCTAGCGAAACAATTGGCATTTTTGACAAGAAAAATATGCACTTTTAAAACAACTTCTCACAACTTTACAAGCCAGCGCAACCTTACATAATTGTGTAATGACGTTGAAAGGCACATTTGCGGACCATTTTAAGCAATAAACTGACACAAAGACATTAATTAATATCATTCGACATACAACAACGTAGGAACGGTCCTCTTTCTCCACACTTGTAAACACTGGGGCGTAGTTTCACATATGTCCTCCTCAGTGACCTCTTGACGTGATGACGTATTGCGTGAGGTCGCGCTGGCACGTCACATAACGGGAGATAGACGAGAAGTTGTGGTTTAAAAGTGCATATTTTTTATTTTTCAATGACAATCATTTCGCTAGATAAGACCCTTATGCCTCGTTTGGGATCGTTTCCAGTGCTTTGAAACTGCAATTTTAAACTGCATTAAAACTGTTAAGTGTTGGGGTCCATTAAAGTCCATTAAAATGAGAAAACACCTGGAATGTTTTCCTCAAAAAACATAATTTCTTCTCGACTGAACAAAGAAAGAAATCAACATTTTGAATGACATGGTGGTGAGTAAATTATCTGGATTTTTTTCCTAGTCCTTTGCAGTAAAATGCAAATGTGCTGTAGTTTTAACACTATACAGTATGACTACCAAAGTGATTCTTTTTATATCTTTGAAGCATCACAATAAGTATGTAAACTCATTCATCTGATACTATACACAAACACTATACTACACTCTATGGGACAGGGCTTATCCTAGTCCCAAACTAAAAATCATGTCTGAGTTGGCTTCATTTAAAAACTACTTGCATTGACATATCTTAACATATATCATCATACCATTGTTTTGTCCCAAGATGCACACCAGTACTATTTTTTATAAGGTATAAAAACTACTTAAATGTCCCAATATAACTAAGGCCTAGTCCTGGGTTAATTTAAACCCTATCCGGGAAACCCTTATAGTTTTTTTGTTGTAATTTATGGACAGAAACAAAGTAACTTTTCAGGATATGTATTTACATTTGTGACTTTTTCTGCATCACATCCTAAAGGAATATTCAATTTTCTTAAAAGAAAAATCCAGATTATTTACTCACCACCATGTCATCCAAAATGTTGATGTCTTTCTTTGTTCAGTCCAGAAGAAATTATGTTTTTTGAGGAAAACATTGCAGGATTTTTCTCATTTTAATGGACTTTAATAGAGCCCAACATTTAATACTTAACTCAACACATAACAGATTTTTTCAACGGAGTTTCAAAGGACTCAAAACGATCCCAAACGAGGCATAAGGGTCTTATCTAGCGAAACGATTGTCATTTTTGACAATAAAAATAACAAATATACACTTTTATTCCACAACTTTTCATCTAAATCCGGTCCAGTGCGACCTAACGTAAATGCGTAGTGACGTAGGGAGGTCACGTGTTACATATATAAAACGCACATTTGCGGACCCTTGTAAACAATAAACTGACACAAAGACATTAATTAGTATCAGTTGACATACAACAACGCCAGAACGGTCCTCTTTCTCAACACTTGTAAACACTGGGGCGGAGTTTCGCGTTCGTCCTCTGTGACCTCTGACGTCATGACGTATTGCGTGAGGTCACGCTGACGCTTTCAGAACGGGATCTAGACGAGAAGTTGTTTTAAAAGTGGATATATGTTATTTTTATTTTTAAAAATGACAATCGTTTTACTAGATAAGACCCTTATGCCTCGTTTGGGATCGTTTATAGTCCTTTGAAACTCCGTTGAAAAAAACTGTTAAGTGTTGAGTTAAGTGTTAAGTGGTGGTGTCCATTAAAGTCCATTAAAATTAGAAAAATCCTGGAATGTTTTCCTCAAAAAACATAATTTCTTCTGGACTGAACAAAGAAAGACATCAACATTTTGGATGACATTGTGATGAGTAAATTATCTGGATTTTTCTTGTAAGAAAAATGAATATTCCTTAAGCTACTGGCCTTGAAATGATTGAAAATATTTAATACATGGTAACATTTGTAAACCACTGAGATTCAATAATAAAGTTTCTGATGCCAGCAGTGATGTCTTTCTAATGCATGCAGTTGCAGGACAAATCCGGTGGATGGAGATATTACAGCTACACATTAGTCTCAACACATAGTCCAACACCTCACAATGTATACAACAGCAGTCAAACAAATGTTTGACTCTAAACCACATGCAGTATTAAATGACAGCAGTCACTGACAGATAGGATTAATGAATGAATGAAGAAGTGTCCGTTACACACGACTCTATAAACACGTCACTTTTACAGCTCGCGAAAGTTAAAAAAATGGACGCCTTCCCATTTACTAAGAATACAAAACCATACATTATCACTAACGTGACTGATGCACACACTATGCCCTATTCCGTCTCATTTCGTCTGTATGTTTGAAGTTCCTCTCGGTAATATTTAGCTGTTAAGATCACATGAAAGTTTACTGTTGAGATGCGGTCAGGTCAAATAAACCAGCATTCTGACACAAATACATTATATCATTTTTATGATGACAAAGTGGAAGTAACATAAATCCAGACGTTTCTTGGGGAACCAAAATATCAGATTTTTCCTGACGTTGGGAATGTGACTGTCATGTGGTGGGATTTGATGGAGATTTGATGTTCATCATGTGACAGACACACGCCTGTGGCTTCAGGAGAACGCTGAAGACAAAACCAGAGGGATTTCTGGCTCCGCAGTCTGGCACTCGAGATGGACATCAAAGCAGAACGGTAGTCCTTCAGGAGATTTAGTTTGGATCACTGCAGGTCCACAACCACAGAGACATCTCTGGCTTTTTCAGTCATTCCACCAAATGGGTGCCATTTGTGTCCCTAATACTGTATGTGTGTTTAAAAAAATAACTTTAACAATGAATAACTGAATCTAAAAGGATTCTTTGAAGCGATGCCACAGTGAAGTGCTGTAACTGGGACCCAAAATGCTGAAATAGGTTGGGTTAATTTAACCCAACACTTGGGTTTGTCTCTTTTTGACCCAATGCTGGGTTGAAAATTTATATTTTTAAATATCAAATATATATATATATTTTTTTTTCATTCAATTATGATACAATAATTGGTATCGGTTGATAGTCATTGCTGATATATCCGGTCAATCAAAAGGCACAGGAAAATCCAATAAATTTGAGCTCTGTGTATAAGAAACATCACTAGTTTAATGTTCAATATTAATGTGCATTATATGAATAAATAACATTCAGAAATTTAATCTTTAAAGGAAAACAGCACAGTTTTTCAATATTATACTATGTTCTTACCTCAACTTAGACAGATTAATACATACCTATCTTTATTCAATGCGTGCACTTAATCTTTGTACAGCGCGTCGTGAATGTGTTAGCATTTAGCCTAGCCCCATTCATTCCTTAGGATCCAAACATGGGTTGTTTTGCCCTGATGAAAACTGTTTAGTTGAAACGCGTTGGCAAGCCATTTTTGATTAAAGGCTTTTAAACATTTATCAGGACTGTCTCATTTTTTATTTTCTTAATGTTATAGGCCCTTTTTTGAAGAGCACCCTGGATTTTTTGCATTTTGCATTTGTGGAAAAAATAATCAGTTTTTATAATAAATCTTTGAAAATCAAATTATGCATTTGAATTTTTAATGTTATTTTAATCTAAAGACCCTGTCTTAAAAAGTTTGTAACAGAAAATAGTGTTCTCTTCTTGTCACTTATTGGTATAGAAAACAAGTTTTTACCAAAATTAGTCAAAATGGATTTTTTGCATTTTGGAACCAAACTCTTCATATACAACCATAAAAGCAACAACCAGACATTTTGATGCTGGGAAATTGTTTTGATAAACTTTCTCAGTTGCTAACACATTAGAACCAGTGGGGAACAACACTACTTCCGTTGCCAAAATGTGTGCCCAACTATTTGATCACATGGGCTGTAAAAGGGTCTATTGTTATTGTGTAATAGCGACCTCTAGTGGTGAAAACTTACATAATATGCCTTTAAATGATCTACATAAGAATCATCTTGAGCTCGTAAATGAGCTTCTAATGTTAAAATAAATGTTGTACTGTCAACACTGTTATTTTTCTCAAGCCATGATTATTTGACCACAATGGGCCCTATTTTAACGATCTGAAACGCAAGTGTGAAGCGCAAAACGCATGTGACTTTGTGGGCGGATCTTGGGCGCTGTTGCTATTTTCCCGGTGGGAGAAATAACTCTTGTGCCAGGCACAAATCAATAAGGGGTTGGTCTGAAGTAGGTTCATTATTCATAGGTGTGGTTTGGGCGTAACCTCAAATAAACCAATCAGAACACTATCCAACATTCCCTTTAAAAGTGCGCAAGTTCTATGGCGGGTTGCTATTATTATGACAGATTTACCAGGCGCACACCAGGAGCGGTTTACAGCCGACGAGACCGACGTTCTTGTAAGAGCAGTCAAAGACAGAGAAGTTGTTTTGTATGGGGATGATGGGAGAAACCCGCCCAAATCAGCGTCGGTTAAACAGGCGTGAGAGGAAATAGCCACAGTCTCATCAGCTGGCATCCCCATCGTTGCGCCAAGCGCTACAATGATGTCAGGAGACGGGGGAATCCCAAGCTTGCCATCATAAATCGGGCACGCCGTGTAACGGGAGGTGGATCTGCCTCAGGACCTGACGCCAGCAGAGGACATCGCTGCGTCCACCCTCACCGCTGAAAGGGTTTGGGGGATTTGAAATCATGCCCAAGAAACGCAAGCAAGGTCCAACCCCAAAGTACTCTTACAAATCAAGTTCACATACATTAAGGTTTCTTATGAAAACATTTAAATTATTATTTACATAAAATAAACGCAATACAGCCACACAACAAACTTATGAAAATATTTTAATCGTTATTTGCATGAGAATTTTTTAACGCCGCCACACAAAATAAATAAAAACTATCACCACAATGCTCACCACTATGATTCCCCTTATCTCATGTGTTAATATTTTTTATTGTAACAATTTATGCTTTGCAAAAATAACTGTTGCATCTGTGTAGATTAGATAAGCAAAGTGTGTGCGCGTTGTGCACGCTATACATTATGGTCAAGCATGCGCCCTTAAAATAGCATAATGAACAACGCGCAACGCGCCACTGACTTAAGACTAGGGGCCCTATTTTAACGATCTAAGCGCATTGTCTAAAGCGCACAGCGCAACATCTAAATGGGCGTGTCCGAATCCACTTTTGCTAATTTAACGACGGGAAAAATGGATTTTGCGCCGAGCGCATGGTCGAAAAGGGTAGGTCCTATTGTAATGGGAGTATTTTGGGCGTAACGTGCAATAAACCAATGAGAGTCTCTGCTCTCATCCCCTTTAAAAGCTAGTTGCGCTGGCGTTATGTCTAATCCCTATTTAGATGACGGACTTTGTAAACTGAAAAAATAAGCGGAGGAAGAAGATCCCCAGTTTAAGATTAATGTTAAATAATTGTGTTGTTTTTCACTTGTATTGAAATTGTTTTTTTTTTATCAAAACCTTTAAAACCCGTTTTCTTTTAGTCATGGAAGTAAAAAGCAGGCTTGTAATTGCTTTTAATGTATGGCTATCCAATATCATCAAAAAATTATTTACAAGCATGTAAGATAAGGTTTGTACTCTAAAAATACTTTATTTGTAATAAACAGGAGATAAAGAATTTACAAACGGCTCTCCTCACGTTTCAGCACTTTGGACAGCGTTTTTTTTTAGCAAAGAGTTTTTTTAAGCATTACTTAAAAATGTTTCTCATCTCACCATATCCACAGGTACAGAGTCATCATAGACAATAAATCCGTGAGGTAGCATTAAAAAAAAAAACATTTAAAAACAGACGCATTTGTTTAAAGCAAAGCATTTATTTACTTAGCAGGCTGCAGGTGAAGCAGCTCTTTGCGCCTTCTAACGTCTCATAATCTGTCCTCATTTATGTCCAAGAGATTCAATAATAATCTTTTACATTCAATCCTTTAATCTTTCATATTTAAAAGCATTTTTGTGCTGCTGCGCATTATGTACCTTGTGATAAGCAAACCCGCGTTGTCCTCCCGTGTATAGGCGCATTTTACTAATGCGCTCTTTAAATAACATAAAACACATTGCGCCATTGACTTTAGACTTTAGACCAGGTTTTTGTTGGTCAATGGCGTAGTCTATTTTAGTTGCCTCAAAATAGCAACGCGCCAACAATGCGCCTGAACACACCTCGTTTTCAGACCAGAACGCCCATGGGCGCAAAAGGGGGCGCAAATGCATTTGCTATTTAAACAACGCGGCGCTAAACGTGACAATTAGGGTGGAAACTAGCGAAAGACACTTGCGTCGCGCTTTGCGCTGCATTGCGCCGGGTGTAAGATAGAGCCCTAGTTTTTTTTGGTCAGTGGCGCAATTGTTTTTTGAAACTGCAAAATAGCATCAGGGATGGTTTGCGCCGGAACACGCCTCCTTTTTTGCGCTGAACCGCCCAGGGAGCGCAAGTTCATTCCCTAGTTTGCCGACGTGCGTCTGTGGAGGGAAAAACCCGCTGTGTGCCGATGCAAAATACGAATGATACATGCGTCACCGACAAAGTCAATTGCGCTGGGTGCAAGATACTGTAGGGCCCAAAGTCTTATTCATTGTTATTCATGTGCATTCAAGGTATATATTTTTAGACTGTGTTTTCCTTGGAGATCAAACCCGTGATCTTGTGGCACACATATTTCATTGAAGAGCACCTATGTTCCGATTCATGATTTTGTCCTTTGGTGTGTAAATGTGTATTAGTACATATTAACGACATGCAAAAGGTACAAACCCCAAAGTTAACAATGAAGTGAGTTATCGTTTCCAACATAAATCAGTTTTTTACAACAAACAAACGGATTGTAGGCAACAGTTTCCTTCCTGGGATCGGTGATGTAGTAAAGGCTTCGGACTCATCCTGTAAGTTAACGTCTGTCAGCATTGCATTGTGAGTGAATCTTTCAAACACGGTAAGAAGCGTCACATTTCCGGCCGACACCACAGGTATTCAGGCCAATCACAACGTACAGATTAGCTGGCCAATCAGGGACACAGCGCTTTTCAGATTGATGAAAATCAGCGCGTTTAAGGAAGACAGGGATATCTGGAGCTACAAAAATGTAATGTATGTGGAAAATAATGTGTTTTTTGAACCATAAACCACACAAACACGTTGTATTAACATGGCTCAACTGTTGGAGCAAGGCCATGGGTTCATTTTTCAGGAAAGGGAACGCACATACTGATACAATGTATATTTGTTGCTACGAATAAAAATAAAAATGCATGTAAAAAATCATAATGTAAAGAACATTCTGTAACCTTGATATCTTTAATATTGACCGAGTAAGGTCATGTGTCAAAGATTGAAATCAAACTTTGATGCTCCTGATCTCATCATTAGATTACGAGACTTTAGCCCGGATTTACAGACAGAGTCACAAATGTCTGCATAAATGTGAATGATAACTCAATTGAGCTACAGGAACACAAACAGGATTCTGACAGAACTCAATGAAGAAAATGCACTGCTTTTTGTCCTTCAGATCAGAAATGTATTACTGTGATATATTTCATTTTGAGTAATGGAGTCTGCAGTATTATTCTTTTCCATAAAATGGATCGATTAAATTAAAGCCAGTGCTGTAAAAGTGATTTCCTTCATTAGCTTTAACATGAAATCAGAAAGTGTGATTATGGCTTCGGTAAAAGCTGAGTTTTAAAATGAAGTACGAAACGGTTGCTCTTTCTGTAGGATCAGGATGTGGCTACACACAGACAGTTGTGTTGGGAGGCCTTTAATTCATTTAAGACATTGAGTCGATGCCTGCATGTGTAAGGATCGAGGTTCCTCCATCATACAATATATCTCTCCACATAAGAGCACAATATGTTGTTCCCGAGCCCGGCTTTACCCACAGAAGTCCTCAGCTGTCAAGAAAATTCGTTTTATCATTCAGCCATATAAATCATTGCAAGCTCCACAGGAAATCGAGAAAGTTTGACTTTCCAGTCATAAACCATAAAATCTGTCATTAATATAATAACATGCGTTGGGATGTTTGGAGACAAAACTAAATGAGGACCAGACCTGGGCATCGATAAAAGCTCTTGGCGGGCAATGGTTTCCAAAATAGAGTATCAGAAATAATGGGTATAATGTCACTGCTACTTTATGTCACTCATCGTGCGAGAGATCTTTGGAGACGTTATTTGACTGTTTTGTATTTTGAGTTCATTAATTCTCAATTAACACTCCGTCACCTCAAAGGGTTTATAGGGCCGTTTCTTTGACGAGAAACATGTCTGTTACTGGCTTTGGCTCGAGATGAAGTTTCTTTCCAAATATTTCACATTTTAGCGTTTGGCTCGGTCCTATGGAAAAGCACTGTTTTGCATGAATATTTGGCAAGCTGCAGGATCCTGTCCATCACTCGCAAGTCGATCTTAGCTGAAACGCTCAGTTGTATCGAAGGACCTTTGACAGGTTAGATGGTAGATAACTCCAGACTGCTGGCAGAATATTAACAATGAGATCTATTGTTCATCGGGTAGCTGTCCATGGTACTGATGTCAATGTGTTTCATCTAAAAGCGCTGGACCTCAATCGGTGTCTTCTTGTGGGTTTGAAAGTCATTTATGCCCAAATGTATCACACGTGTATGTGTTTAAAGACACTAGTGTTCAAAAGTCTTGCCAAAAGTTTTACAGATCATCAAAATGGTTAATAAATAACAAGGCCCTGTAGCTTTTCATGCTTCATTATTTCAGTTCGGAGTCGTTGAAATGTTTATACGGTTATATGAGTTAATAATTGCAGGCACAGCAAAAACCTTGTGTTGAGTAATGGATCGGTATCTCTACAAAGAATCCTAAATACAGCAGTGCAGTAAAGCACTAGATGGCGTAATGGAGCTAAATAAAGGTGCTTAAAAGGTTCTTCACATTGATGCCATAGAAGAACCATTTTTGGTTCCCCAAAGAACCATTCTTAGAAGAACCATTTCTTTCATATTGTTTTATAATCTACAGGACTTTAAAGTTCTGTTAAAGGTTCTTAATAGAACCGTGCAGCCAAAAAAATGGTTCTTCTAAGACATCTTCATTTTTAAGAGTATAGTGGCATTTTCACTCACCTATAGTCA
Source organism: Paramisgurnus dabryanus (assembly GCF_030506205.2). Taxonomy (NCBI): domain Eukaryota; kingdom Metazoa; phylum Chordata; class Actinopteri; order Cypriniformes; family Cobitidae; genus Paramisgurnus; species Paramisgurnus dabryanus. Next base: position 6,650,397 of record NC_133348.1, read on the forward strand.
TCATTAGAAATAAATAGACATATTCTGCTTGCCTCAGATATGATATCTTAAAAATAAAAGTTCCAGAAATGTTCTTTCCATAAACAACCATCACCATCCACAAACTTTGTAACAGGAAAAGATTCTACAGACCAACAAATGGTAATAAAGAATTGGTTCAAAAGATTCAAAAGGTTTTTTGGAGAACCAAAAATGATTCTTCTGTTGCACCGTATGGCACCGCATGCCAAAAGTGAGCAAAAACTACACACAACTTTGTTTAGCTCTTTTATTACCTTTCCAAACATTGGTAAGTTTCAAATACACGTTTTACATCGTAAAAAAACGTTAGAATTTTCTTCAAAAACGGTGAGGAGTTTGGAGATCAAATCTAGTAATTGTGAAAGTGCTGCCTCAATACCCACGAGGAGCAAAACATCACCATCACAGATTGATCAATAGATAATTGTGACCCTGGACCAGAAAACCATAAGTCAGGAGTAGCACAGGTTTATTTAATAGCCAACAATACAGTGTATTGGTCAAAATTATTGAGTTTTTTATGCCAAAAATCTAATTCATGTTCCATGAAGATATTTTGTACATTTCCTACAGTAAATATAACAAACATGTATTTATCATTAGTAATATGTGTTGTTAAGGACTTCAATATTTAGATTTTTTTGCACCCTTTTCAAATAGGCAAGTTGTATCTCTGCCAAATATTGTACTATCCTAACAAACCATACATTAATGGAAAGCTTTCTGTATTTATTCAGACTTCAGATAATGTATGGGTCAATGATGTGACGGTAATAGTTTTGTGTCCGTATGGTTCAAATAAATGTAAAATTTCTTAAAATTTCAGAATAAATTTGCAGATTACTTGCATACATTCTCTTTTTTGAGGACCAAATCTAAAATTTCTGGTTTTATTTCATTTTGAAAGAATATTTGGGGGATAATTGCAAAAATGTCAATGTGGTGCAACCAGTCTGTTTCAATTGGTGTAACTAATATTTTTTTTAAATGAAAATATAAATATATTTAAAAAAAATCTAGTTTAGTTTAGTATGATTTTTTACATACATTTTTACATCATTTGTCAAAGATGATTTAGAAACAGAGCTGTTTTCCGCATTTGTCAGGACAAATATTACAAAAACCCATTAAAATTTACATTTAGAAATAAATAATAAAATGATAATTTAAAATGTTTTTTTTTTGATGATTATGCTTACATGCCATCAAGATGAATAAAAAATAAATATTTCTCATTCTTTGGCGCAATTGCGCAATTACGCCATTTGACATTTTCAGGTCCATTCAGTCTTAACTTTTATAAAAATTGTGCAAATGTAATTTTTTTTGCATAAAATTAACATAAATACACTATGTGCATTGAAATAAACCTGATGCATGCTTTTAAAACAACTTTTTAAAAGAGATTTTTGAATTTCTCATCTTTCCAAACCGTGTTTGGCACTGACCCGTATACATCTCAATAAAAAAAGACCCTTATGTCACGTGTGCTTGTAAATGTATACTTGGATAAAAGCATGGAATAAATCATTACTTTACTGCTGTTTTTAAGATGATAACTTGGTATCACCTAATGTAAAAAAGTAATGTTATTATTTGAACATAAATATAACATAACCATAACCATGCCTCCAGAAAGTTTCTGAGTGTACACTTAAAAAAAAAATGGTGCTAAATAGCACTAGGGGAACCATTTTTAGTGCTTAACCTAAAGGTGCCAACACTCTAAAAACAAACGGTGCTATATAGCACCAAAAGTGGTTCTTTGCTCGTAATCATAGAAGAACCGTTTTTAGTGCCATATAGCACCGGTGAAGCACCTGTGTAGAACCATATAGTGCTATGTAGAACCAAATGTGGTGCTATAGTGGTGCTATATGGCCCCTATATGGTTCTACACAGGTGCTTCACCGGTGCTATATGGCACTAAAAACGGTTCTTCTATGGTTACAATTCAAATCAACAGTTTTGGTGCTATATAGCACCGTTTGTTTTTTTAGAGTGAACCTGTGTAGAACCATATTATGCTATGTTGAATCATAAGTGGTGATATTGTCATGCTTTAGCACCACTTATAGTTATACAGAGGTGCAATATAGGTGCTCTGTAGCCCTAAAAATAAATGGGACATATCACAAAAATCTGACTTTTTCCATGTTTAAGTGCTATAATTGGGTCCCCGCCCCCGGGGCTTCTATCAACCTAGAAAATGTGAAATAAATCAACCCAGTAACTTAGTTTTGGTAAACCATTCTCTGCAAGCATGTAAAAAATAAGGTCATTGAAATTTGGCTTCTCTTGTGATGTCAGAAGGGGATAATACCGCCCCTTAATCTGCACTATCCAACCACGGCACTGGCATTTCGTGCAGAGATCAACTCATTTGCTTCTTAAAGGACACACCCAGATTTTTGCTCACACATACAAAGTGGCAATTTTAACACGTTATAATAAATTACCTATATGGTATTTTGAGCTAAAACTTCACAAACGTACTGTGAGAACATCAAAGATTTATTTGACATCTTAAAAAAATCTTGTGAAATGTCCCCTTTAAATACTATTAAGCAAATGTTGAGTGTACACTGTAACTCATGGATCTCTCTCACAAACACGTGCACTTTGTAACACAGTATACTTAAAAGATTGATATCAAAAGGGAAAATCTTTTTCTTTGACCAAGAACAATACACTAGTAGGTACATTAACTTCTTAAAACCTCAACAAATCCAATATTACATTTAATTTCCCTATACACTGTATTTAATAATACTGCGGCGTCCAAAAGTCTGACAGTACAGAGTTAAAATCCAGGAGTCAAAATCTAATTTAAACCTGAAAAAAAACCTGAAACTTTAAGGATTTAAAACAAAGAAATGTTCAAATCAAATAAGCACATTTGTGACACTGAGCATATTAACTCATTTCTACAAAAGGTCGCTTTTGTTCTCATAACACTCAGACTCACTTCATTCAACTTTTGACTCTGTTATATACAATTTCTGAAAAATGAAAAACATTATATTTAAATCATAAACATGCAAAATAATACATATTGACTAGCGGTCTCAGACATTTAGACTCCACTGTATCATTAAAGATGTATAATGGAGATATTTAGTTATCCACCCAGATTAAAGAACATCACATGGCTGTTTTTCATCCTCTCTGGATCACTTTAATTGCTGAATGCAGATCAGAACGTCTAGAACGTGAACCTGAAACCCAATTTCCAGCATGTGCATTTTCATATTCAGGAAAATCCCAGGATGGCTCCCGGTTCAAATGGAGATGGAGCGCTCTCTGATTATGCCTGTTACGTCTTAAAATAATGTGTAACAGCCCTGGTTTCAATGCTTGATTTAACAGAGATCAGTAAGAGACGGCACACGAAGTGGGCCGTGCACTCGCAGGACTCTCCAAAGCAAATGTTGATCCAATCTGCGGTCCAAGTCTGTACGTTCTACAGTAGTGCGGTCGCTTCCCAGCTTTAATCTCCGGCCAGGTATATCCAAGGTTCAATGATAAGGCAATGAAACGCCTTGTAAATGGAACAACCTGATGCGCGTACCTTCAGCCATTAGTTTTCACCAAAGTCCCGTTGTGACTTTAAATCAACGTCAAGGATAGGAAAAAGAGAGGTGAAAGTTTAATGAAGGAGATGATATATTGAAAAAGGAATAGGGTGGTACAGCCAGGAAACTATGATAAATACTACGAACGGACAGGATCATTGCAAAATCTTTTATTTTCCTTACAAAGAAAACTATTATGTCAACATACAGCAATCAAAAAAGCCAATTTCTTTCACTGTTGTCATGATCGATTTTCCCTCAAACCTTTATTCCATCCGTGGATAAAAGCGAACAGGCTTGACAGGGAGGAAAAGCCAGATAATTTAAACACAGTTGTGCAAAGAAATCAAAGCATGCAAGAACCAGAGACAAATTCGCTCGGTTAACCTGTCAGATAAATACTCATTTACAAAAGAAATAACATAATAATACGTAAACAGGGGTGTGTATTTTCCTCCTGTGATATACAACATACGCTCAGAATGTTGTAAACAATTCGCACACACTCACAGCTATTCAGATTTGTAAGACTTGTAACACCCTGAGCGTGTGAAACAGGGCCGGCATTGGTGGGGTCACTCGGAGACGCCTTACCCCTACCGGACAATCCCTACAAGAGATGCAATACTGGACCAATGTACAGGTAAACAAACAGGTAATAAAAATGGCTAAGAGCTTTGGTCTTCTCATTCGATTGCTTAAATAAAGGCTTTATAAGCAGAGTTTAAATTAAAGCTTTCAGTTCAGTGAGGTTTGTATAGTTTGTGTATAAGGCACTAGAGGAACATAACCAAGTTACACAATCGCAGATGGGTAAATGATTCTGTAGTGGATGGTTTTTGAAAAAAAGTCATCAATCTGGAAGCTTACATTACCAACAGGTCCAATGCATGTTTGAAAAATTGTAATATGACTACATTATATCCCAAATAAACAATTATCGGAGCTTATTCCAGCTGCATTGGGTAAATATAGTGCCATGTACCACGTAAGTCTTTGGTATTATTAACCTCTCCAGTTATCAGGAAAGACATCGGAAACCTGTCCCAGCTGATTCTAGTTAAGAAATATAAGTGCTAAATAGATTATCCCAGAACATGCATGCTACTTAAAGAAAACTTGATCTAGCACATCGGCAAACACTTTTGAGCATTTGTGACAATTTCTTTGATAGAAAGCTTTTAAAAGTAAAAGAGCATTTGGTACCATTGACTGCTATAAAGAACAGCCCATTTTTACAACATAGTGTACACTAGAGGTCTTCACATGTCCACTTCAACCGGAAACCTGAGGTCCGACCCAAGCGGGTTCTTTCCTACCCCCCCATGAATTTGATTTTGCAAACGGACCCGAGACGACCCAAACTATTTTGCTTGTGTGCATCAAGTCCTTTTTCAACCCCCCCTCTGTTTGCCAAGAGCGCTTGTGACATCGTGTGGCTGTCGGTAGGGTAATTTTCGTTGAGACAGACCTGTCAATCAATTTTGAATACACACTGTAAGCGTTTACCTTGGTGTCATCGTCAGATAACAAATGGAGCAAGAGCCAAATCCACTTAGATCTGAAAACCCGAGGTCTGACCCGAGCGGGTTCGGGTCTAAAAGTTTCATGTGTGCCTCGGACATGGGTCAGGTATAAGAATAGCGGCATCATGTCTCAGGTTTCGGATCTAAGTGAAATGAAAATTATTTAAAATTAATTTGTTTTTTGCCAAACGGACCCGAGAAGACCCGAACTATTTTGCGTGTGTGCATCAAGTCCTTTTCCAACCCCTCATCTGTTTGCCAAGAGCGCTTGTGACATTGTGTGGCTGGCGGTAGGTTAATTTTCATCGAGACAGACCTGTCAATCAATTTTGAATACACACTGTAAGCGGTTACCTTGGTGTCATCGTCAGATAACAAATGGAGCAGGGGCCAAATCCACTTAGATCTGAAAACCCGAGGTCCAACCCGAGCGGGTTCGGGTCTAAAAGTTTCATGTGTTCCTCAGACCAGGTCGGGTATAAGAATAGCGGCATCATGTCTCGGGTTTTCGGATCTAAGTAAAAATGAAAATTATTTAAAATGAATTAGTTTTTGCCAATCGGACCCGAGACGACCCAAACTATTTTGCGTGTGTGCATCAAGTCCTTTTCCAACCCCCCCATCTGTTTGCCAAGAGCGCTTGTGACATCGTGTGGCTGTCTGTAGGTTAATTTTCATCGAGACAGACCTGTCAATCAATTTTGAATACACACTGTAAGTGGTTAACTTGGTGTCATCGTCAGATAACAAATGAAGCAGGGGCCAAATCCACTTAGATCCAAAAACCCGAGGTCCAACCCGAGCGGGGTCGGGTTTAAAAGTTTCATGTTTGCCTCGGGCAAGGGTCGGGTATAAGAATAGCGGCATCATGTCTCGGGTTTTCGGATCTAAGTGAAATGAAAATGATTTAAAATGAATTTGTTTTTGCCAAATGGACCCGAGACGACCCAAACTATTTTGCTTGTGTGCATCAAGTCCTTTTCCAACCCCCCATCTGTTTGCCAAGAGCGCTTGTTACGTGGCTGTCGGTAGGTTAATTTTCGTTGAGACAGACCTGTCAATCAATTTTGAATACACACTGTAAGCGGTTACCTTGGTGTCATCGTCGGATAACAAATGGAGCAGAGGCCAAATCCACTCAGATCCAAAAACCCGAGGTCCGACCCGAGCGGGTTCAGGTCTAAAAGTTTCATGTGTGCCTCGGACACGTGTCGGGTATAAGAATAGCGGCATCATGTCTCAGGTTTTCGGATCTAAGTGAAATGAAAATGATTTAAAATGAATTTTTTTCCAAACCGACCTGAGACAACCCAAACTATTTTGCTTGTGTGCATCAAGTCCTTTTCCAACCCCCCTGTTTGCCAATAGTGCTTGTGTCATCGTGTGGCTGTCAGAAGGGTAATTTTCGTTGAGACAGACCTGTCAATCAATTTTGAATACACACTGTAAGCGGTTACCTTGGTGTCATTGTCAGATAACAAATGGAGCAGGGGCCAAATCCACTTAGATCCAAAAACCCGAGGTCCAACCCGAGCGGGTTCGGGTTTAAAAGTTTCATGTTTGCCTCGGGCACGGGTTGGTTATAAGAATAGCGATATCATGTCTCGGGTTTTCGGATCTAAGTAGAAATGAAAATTATTTAAAATGAATTTGTTTTTGCCAAACGTACCGGAGACGACCCAAACTATTTTGCTTGTGTGCATCAAGTCCTTTTCCAACCCCCCCTCTGTTTGCCAAGAGCGCTTGTAACATCGTGTGGCTGTCGGTAGGTTAATTTTCGTTGAGACAGACCTGTCAATCAATTTTGAATACACACTGTAAGCGGTTACCTTGGTGTCATCGTCAGATAACAAATGAAGCAGGGGCCAAATCCACTTAGATCCAAAAACCCGAGGTCCAACCCGAGCGGGTTCGGGTTTAAAAGTTTAATGTTTGCCTCGGGCACGGGTCGGGTATAAGAATAGCGGCATCATGTCTCGGGTTTTCAGATCTAAGTAAAAATGAAAATGATTTAAAATGAATTTGTTTTTGCCAAACGGACCCGAGACGACCCGAACTATTTTGCGTGTGTGTCCATCAAGTCCTTTTCCAACACCCCCCCCCCCCCTTGCAATTTTTGCATTACCTTGGTGTCATCGTCAAATAACAGATTAAAACCAATGGAGCAGTGGGCCAAATTGGATGCGAGACCAATGGGGTTTCTTTCTGTCTGACTGGTGTGTGCGGGATGCAGACTGCACACACGTTGGTGCCGTTTACATTCGGGCCCAGTCGGGTTAAAAAAAATTGCCACTGGTTCGGTTCGGACTCTGGTGTAATGTTCTCGGGTTTGTCTTGGGTCGGGTTTTTCTTTTGAAATAAATATTTATGCATTATTTATGGATAAAAAGTAATTTGGATCATTTCGGGTCAGGTACATTTTTTTGAACCCGAAAGACCTCTAGTGTACACAGAGAGCCTAAATGCCAATATGCTAAAATCGGTAAGGCACTGAAAGTTAAATTACTTGCATAAACTTGAACATAGACACTTTACAAAAATATCCCCTCTATGTTCCAAATACATTAATTCGTCTATGGCTTTATAAGTTACTTTATACCTTTTATCAAACACATAACTTAAAAGCTTAATTTAAAGGAAGCACAAAAAAATCGATTTTGATCACCATCTGCTTTTACTAAATGTCTTATGCAGATGAATTAAAACCGCTTGCTGTTCAGTGCTTTGAATGATTTGTTAAAGCTGAAATCTGTAACGTTTTTTCTTTGTCGCCATCTCTGTTCGAAACATAAAACTGCAGGATACTTTTGACGTTACAAGTTGACGTTTCCCACACAATCCGACTTTTGAATTATTATAAGCTTAACGTTTTGAACCGTTGCAAGGTAAAGAGAGACTGACTGTTTATGTACCGATTCTTGTTGATTTTTAACCCGTAAAAATTACAGATTGCAGCTTTAATTAAAGACGTGCCATATAAATAATACAACGATGCTAATGCAATACTTAAACCGTCTCTGTTTCTTCAATTCCAAATAACCCCATCAAAAACAGGAATTCCCAGAGGTCAGAAAGTCCAGAGTAACGTTATACAGCCAAAACAGTTCAATGTAAAAATACTCCCCATTAAACGGGTTTATAAATACTCTAAAAAAATGATACGAAAACATAGGCAGAGAAAGTCGCTCAGCAAGACAGGATGGAAATCCTAGTAACGTTGTGCTTTAAAACCATGCCGCTTGTTTAATAAAGGCTTGTCGCTGTCCCGTCAATATGGCCGCCAAACAACTTCGTCCATTCTACCAGCAGGATTAAGCAAAGTGGGGGAGTTACTATGACTACCGTCTCCTTCCACCCCCCCACTTCCGTCAGCCTGGACGGGGAGATTTGGGTTGACGAGGCTCGTTCCCGTGGAGGCACTCGTACACGGCGGCATCATCCGGCTTGGCGAGCGATCTCCCCCCGGGACCATGGAGAATTGGTAGGAACCGGATGAGGCACCGTAGTAGAGATACGGTGTGCTGCTGCTCTGAAAGGGTCCAGTTTGGCTCTGGTTGGAGCCGGGGTACGGTGGGGGTAGATAGGTGTGGTAGTGGGCGCTGCCGAGCGACATTCCGCTGGTGACGGGGGTCGGTGTGTACGTGAATGTGGCCGGGTAGTGCATCCTCGGACTGGAAAATCGGCTTTCTGTGAGTGAGGAAAATCCGGGAAACTGACGTTCAAATTGGCCAGGAAAAGGACTCAAATCCGTCGTACCTGTCGAGAGAAACGTTGGCGTTAGTGAGCAGTACAAACAGGGTCGATTCTAGTAGGGGTTTTATTTGCATAAAAACATGTAAATGACGTTAACTTAAAATGACAGACATGCAAAGGAGAATAGTTTATCGATTGGTTGTTTTAACTTTGCTGCGGTTTGTCTTTCATCACAGACAAGTGCATGTGTATGTGTATTCATGTATGCGGTTATACGTCTCACTTCATCTGTGTCTCTAGGGCTTTTTCATATGCATGTGTATGCTTGCATGCTTAAATTGTTTTTGTAAATACAAAAAGTGCATGTGTGTGTCTGTATTTGCCTGCCTGCAGCACGTAAAACGCAGTTAGGATGCATAATCGGTCACACATTTGGAAACATTTTAAGGGGCGCAAAGCAGCCCGGTAGAGACAGACAGACAGACCCGTCTGCACTGATGTGGGCTCATGCTAAACTGCCCATCTGCCCTTCTGTCCTTAACATATCCTTTATTTGCCTCCAAAAATCAGAAACCACTAATGGTCTGTACCTAAAGCCAAAGTTCGAAGGAACAAACATAACCCTCATAAATCACAGCACGTCTTTTCTGTCATCGTGTTTGCATCTGTAGTCCTACTGGGTGGCGCGTTTAAACGTAGGCGATTTGCGGGGGCATGGGTTGTCGCCTGAGCCCCCGTCTCGGCTTTTTCTTTTATATTCAAAAACTTTGGTTTGAGCCGCTGACAATAATGGCTTTCTCGCCCCGGGCTACACAGAGTGTGCGCGCTGAATAAAAGGCCCTGAATGTTTTTTTTCTTTACATACTGCACTAAAACATTTACTGGTGCTAGACACCACAAAGCCAGACAGGAGACGACTTTGAACGGAGAACAGATGCTGCGAACGTAAAAAATTGTATTGGTAGTATTTGGCAGAATGACTCGTTTTACGGGAATCAAACAATTATAGGTTATTTACAAGACAAGTAACACAGAACATACATTTTAATCTCTTATTTTAACAAAATTTTAGTTTTTAAAACTACTTTTATTTGTATTTGGCAGGCATGCAAACGTTTAAACACAAATGCTTATACGGTAATTATGCATGTTAGCTACTTTAGTGTCATTGTATTACGAAATGTGTCAGGCCACAATTCATTATGCATCACAAGAATGAAGGGCTTTCGAATGAATTTTCAGAGAAGCTACTATTACGTCAAAGAAAATCTCGCTGAGCAGGTTGGTTAATGCTGACATGTTTATAGCAGATACCTGAATATAAACATTACCTGAACGTAATATTATCAGCTGTTTGTTATTGCAACAGCTATGCTAGACAACACTTTAAATAAGTAAGGATTTGTTTCATAAAATGCATTTTTTTAAACTTGCAATCTGTATTTGTATCTCAAGATAGGGGAGAGCGCGACACAATCTAATGCTTTTTGACTTTGGCTCTGTCATTCAAAAAAATATTTACGTTAGATGAATAATTTTTTTACACAATCAAAACACACATCTTTGCTACAAATTAACACTTAAAGTTTGTTTGTGGGACCCACGGTTATCGTACAATTACACCGAAAGTGACAGGAGTGCAAATGTGACAACTTACCCCATAGGTGGGGTTCATAACAAACAGAGGGTTTGTTGTAACATCTGCTAGATTTTTTTAAAAACACAAATAATTATATAAATATTCTGAAAAAAAAAATCTGTCTATATACTAAGGTGAATATTGTTTCTATATCTGCCTACAATAGATAGATATCCACACATTCATCCATCCATGATCCTTCATCTAACCATCCTTGTATTATACATTAATTCATATAAATATTTTTTTTGAAGGGGCTGCACAATTAAGACCAAAAAAATCATAATTGTGAGTTATTTCCCCTGATATTGTATTAACAGTTATTATTTCGATGAATAGTATTTACATTGTTTTCATTATCATTGTATACCCGAGGCTTAATTGTAACACTGTGTGACAACTGACCCCGCTGTGTAAAAATTTTTCAATCCCAGCTATCAGTTACTAGGAGTTGCTGACATGTTTCAAAATGGTGTTATGTTTTAGTAACAAGAAAGTGATTAAAATAATATAAGGTTGGATTTGGTGACTTACACACCCAACTCAGAAATCAAATAAAACATAAGATGAAGAAATTTACTTCCATGCCTCCAAAACACTTTTTGTTAAATATCTTATCGGAAACACATCAAAACTTTTCACAAATTCATCTTCTGACTGGGTGTTCACACCAAACGCGGTAAAACGGCAAGCGTAGGTGATTTACATGTAAGTCAATGCAAAGACGCGATTAGGCATCCTGCGCGCGGAGGGCCAATTGAGCATGGCCGCGGGAAACACACGAGTTGAAAAATCAGAACTTTGGCGGATTTCCGCACTGCGTTAACCAATCAGGACCTTGCTGTAGTAGTGACGTGATTACAGGAAGCGAGCGGAGTCCTCCCATGACGCATATTTTCGTGTGAATGTCTCGAAATGACTAGAATTTCACGTGCGAATGAAGCGAGTAAACTTAAAATGTTCAAGCGTCCAACTACACGCGTTTAGCACGTTTTTGCCGCCTCTACCGCGGCTGGTGTGAACGCACATGACAGTAAGAGAAAAAGACCACAAGCACAGATTGCTTGGCCCTGTTTAAATATGTTAAGTAGCTGCGTTACAATTAACCCCGCGTTAGTTTCTGCCCCGCTCACCCCAACATAAAAAATCAGTGTTCTCTTTACCTTACCAAGATTCACAGTGATAAGCTGACTTAAGATTTGGTAGAATTTTTCAAGAGATATCAGTTTGACATTATTACATTTTCGACCCGCATAAAGATAAGTATATAAAAACAGAGATAAGTATTTAAAAACAGAGATGGCGATAGAGACACAAAAGTTATGGATTGTCTTGTCTACAGATCACAAACTTGGTTGTGGCTAGAAGGGATACAACAACGGCCAAAATCTCATGAAATCTCGCTGGATGAGTGCTGTTTTATTCTATTTCTACATCCAAACCCAACATTTTACTGGATTTAGGCCGTAGCTGTAACCCATCTAGCCAGAACCGCTGTTTTCATCCTAATTCTACACCTAAACCCAACACTATGGAAGTGAATAAGGCTCATGAACAATTTTGTCACAAACATTCCTTAAAATATCTTCCAAAGAGATTTTTACAGGTTTGTAACACCTTGACGTAACATCCCTTTAAGATTTTCAGACGAGTTCACTTACAAATGGCTAAATTTGTCTCTGCAAGTGTGCGTTTGTGTTTTTGCACGGAGTTTCTGGCCCAAGGCGAATACTCTGGGAGTATCTGTATCTTTTGTTTCTGCGCTCCATATCAACAATGCATATTTTCACTGTTACTCTTTACGGTTAAGCACCCACAGCAAAACACATCAAAGAAGCGTGTCCCTATCTTACATCAAACCTATTATTAACAAAAGCACAAAGCGTGCCAGCGTGGAATGAAAGGATGATATCCCCAAATTAATTAAACATGACGGGGCGTGTGGCAGGTGTCCAAAAGCTGCCAACCATCTCCAAGGTGAGAGAGATTCTTATTTAATCACTTTAAATCTACAGAGGTTCTGAGAAATGAAAAGGGTGTCAAATACCGGTAGATGAGGGAGAGAAAATGCTTACCTGGCACCGTTTCAAACAGGTGTTTGGAAACTCGTCTGCCTACATTTATTCTTTACAGGGTACGTTTCTGTGTTTGTGTGTGTGTGCAGGGCACACAAGGACAAATTAGTTTAAGGGGTGCGTGCAGCTCGGGCACCGAGTGGCCTTTAGTTTCCAGAAGGTTCTTTCAGAACATTTCTGTGCTATAAAGCCACTTTATTTGCCCGCCACCGGCCTCTTATTATGTCTTGGTCTGTTATTAACGATATCCTACACAGGATCAAAGCCGTGGAACGAGAAGAAAACGTTTTTTTTTCTTCCCAGAGTTTTAAAAATACACTCTCGGCCTAGTCCAATTTTTAAAGCGTCTCCGTTTACGTATCCACAGCACTATAAGCTAATAAAAACTGATGTGAGATTGTGTTTCTAATGAATTATGACATGAATGTTTAAGTCTATGTTGTTTTTAAGATGATTGACAGGCCATTACAGAAAAGCGATCATTTAAAAAAATAGCCTTATGTGTTTTTCTTTAAGTCGTGTGTTTCTGGTTAATGCCCTAATAAAAGTACAATATTGCATGTAAAAGATGGAAAGTGAAAAAAATCATACATAAATATATTTGAATTTTCTAAATCTGTAGTTTAAAAATACAAAATATGTTAATGCAGCCATTTACATCAATAATAAAGCAAATCAGGCTGTTAGTATACCAAAAAATACATTACGAAACGAGAAGCATTTAATTAAACCCATACCCTAAATCACAATAAAACACGGGCCCAACCCTTCCCCCCGCCCACTTCAGTGTTTTAGGGGAGGGGTATGGGGCGCACCTGCTGGAGGTCTGAGGCTGAAGGTTACCTGGGAGACGTCTGGGCACATCGCTGATGGAGGGCAGACCCGTGGCTCGGCTGGACGAGAGCGGGGTGGTGGAGTGCACGGACGGAGAGGCCATTGGACTAAGGTACGACGAATAGGTCTGGTCGTATGACCATGGTGGTGAAGACTGAGCCTGACGTGGATCTAAGACCAAGATAAATACATTTGCATTACAGTTATGTACAAAGTGTGGTTTGGGAAAACCCAAATGAATGCTGACATCATTTATGACTCATCATTTAACCTGTCATGCTGGAAAATAAGAGGTACACGGCACATCAGCTTCTCAGATTTAGGTCTTACACACAGCTTGGTAACTCGGGACATACGCTCTCAGATCACTAATTAAGGACAGGTGATATCTTGCGCTCTCACCGTGACAGAAAGCACTGCCTCGGGGTGTCTGAACTCGGCTTCCATGTGTCCATCATGTCGCGGTGTGCGATTTCAGAGTGGATAAACCACTTTGAGCTTAGACCAACAGACACTTTTAGAGTTACGCACACTGGATAAATTGAAATGCTTGGTTGGATGTGTATACATGATCGCTGTAAATGATAACCTGACTTAGGAGAACAGTTCTTAGTGTTTTTTGTTATACAAATCATCATTTGTTTCATGTGATTTATGCATGCTGAGATTCCAAAATATAAAAAAGATTGTGTAATTTTAATTTGCATTATAGAGTGAATTAAAGTTTTAAATTAGGATTTTTTTTAAAGAACACCAGTTTCATTGCTAAACTGTCCCTCCAGAAAAACGTGATTATGCGATCGCATGATTCAATGCATAATCAGCCAAAGTCTGCATATTTATGTCGGGGCCGCATTTTTTCAAATACGCCGCACTTTTGCAGCATAAATTACAGATTTCCGTGCGCATAAATGCAGGGCTTGCATGACTTCATAATCCCCACATTTTCGTAGCAAAAATCACATATATCTTAGCAGAAAGTTAAATAATGTTGCATTTATTTCGCACAAGCGCAGCCATGTCCCCTGTTGCCATTGGAACATTATGAAGTGACGTGATTATGTGACGCAAACAGTTTTTGCAAGTTCCCGCAGGTTTTGCAAGTTCCCACAATTTTTGCAAGTTCACGCAATTGCATCGCTTAAAATTGCATAAATATCCCGCATATTCATCATTGAAAAGCTGCAAACAGTTTTTGCTAGTTCTCGCAGTTTTTGCAAGTTCCCACAATTTTTGCAAGTTCACGCAATTTCATCGCTTAAAATTGCATAAATATCCTGCATATTCATCACTGAAAAGCTGCAAAAGCTGCAAACAGTTTCATTGCATAAATATCCCGCATATTCATAATTGAAAAGCTGCAAACAGTTTTTGCTAGTTCCCACAGTTTTTGCAAGTTCCCACAATTTTTGCAAGTTCACCTAATTTCATCGCTTAAAATTGCATAAGTTCACACAATTTCATTGCTTAAAATTGCATAAATATCCTGCATATTCATCATTGAAAAGCTGCAAAAGCTGCAAACAGTTTTTGCAATTTCCTCCAGTTTTTGCAGGTTCCCACAATTTTTGCAAATTCACGCAATTTCATCGCTTAAAATTGCATAAATATCCCGCATATTCATCATTAAAATTGCATAAATATCCCGCATGTTCATCATTAAAATTGCATAAATATCCCGCATGTTCATAATTGAAAAGCTGCAAACAGTTTTTGCTTGTTCCCGCAGTTTTTGCAAGTTCCCACAATTTTTGCAAGTTCACACAATTTCATTGCTTAAAATTGCATAAATATCCCGCATATTCATCATTAAAATTGCATAAATATCCCGCATGTTCATAATTGAAAAGCTGCAAACAGTTTTTGCTTGTTCCCGCAGTTTTTGCAAGTTCCCACAATTTTTGCAAGTTCACGCAATTTCATAGGTTAAAATTGCATAAATATCCCGCATATTCATCATTAAAGGGCTGCAAAAGCTGCAAACAATTTTTGCAAGTTCCCACAATTTTTGCAAGTTCACAGAATTTCATTGCTTAAAATTGCATAAATATCCCGCATATTCATAATTGAAAAGTTGCAAAAGCTGCAAACAGTTTTTGCAAGTTCCCGCAGTTTTTGCAAGTTCCCACAATTTTTGCAAGTTCACTCAATTTCATCGCTTAAAATTGCATAAATATCCCGCATATTCATCATTGAAAAGCTGCAAAAGCTGCTAATAGAGTTTTGCAAGTTCCCGCAGTTTTTGCAAGTTCCCACAATTTTTGCAAGTTCACTCAATTTCATCGCTTAAAATTGCATAAATATCCCGCATATTCATTATTGAAAAGTTGCAAAAGCTGCAAACAGTTATTGCAAGTTCCCGCAGTTTTTGCAAGTTCCCACAATTTTTGCAAGTTCACTCAATTTCATCGCTTAAAATTGCATAAATATCCCGCATATTCATTATTGAAAAGTTGCAAAAGCTGCAAACAGTTATTGCAAGTTCACACAGTTTTTGCAAGTTCACTCAATTTCATCGCTTAAAATTGCATAAATATCCCGCATATTCATTATTGAAAAGTTGCAAAAGCTGCAAACAGTTATTGCAAGTTCCCGCAGTTTTTGCAAGTTCCCGCAGTTTTTGCAAGTTCCCACAATTTTTGCAAGTTCACTCAATTTCATCGCTTAAAATTGCATAAATATCTCGCATATTCATTATTGAAAAGTTGCAAAAGCTGCAAACAGTTATTGCAAGTTCACACAATTTTTGCAAGTTCACGCAATTTCATCGCATAAAATTGCATAAATATCCCGCATATTCCATTGCATTTTTTAAGAAAACGTGTTTTTCTGGAAGGACTGGCTAAAAAACTTAATTTTTGTTTGATACAATATATCAAATCGAAGAACATACCCTTTAATCTATCCTTCATTGGTTCTCTTTTTATCACCTCTCAAATTTTGAACAAAAAGCTCAGTAAATTGCGTTTTTGTGAAGGACTTTTGATAGAGATTCCGATTCAGAACGATGATGAAAACATGCACATAGTTTGAACTGTTTGACCTAAGGGGTTGCTTCCAGGTTTTATAGGTTGGGTAAGAGCACCATCTGGTGGATAATAGCTGAAACATGGATTGTCGGAAAAACTCGTCATTGGCAGGGAAGCATTTTCTCTTAACAATTGGCATGTTTACTAGTCAATGGCGGGGAAAGAGTTAATGAAGCACACAAGCTTTTAGGTTAAAAATAAAGAGTTACAAAAGTTATTGATCAAAAGATTTTCTTTCTGAAAAAGAGATCAAGGTAACGTTTCAACGGAAAGCTTGTTGTAGAAAAACGCAGATTTTTTATGATTGTTGCATGCAAAAATCCTTGATCTGGCGGGACATTTTCGTAAAAATGCGATGGAATATGCAGGATATTTATGCAATTTTATTAAAAATTGCGGGAACTTTCAAAAACTGTTTGAAAACAGAAAAACTGTTTGCAGCTTTTGCACTTTTTTATTGATGTTCATGTCACATAATTCCGTCACTTCCTAACGTTTTCATGACAACAGGGGACATGGCTGCGCATGTGTTTTGCTAAATTTTCAGCTTTCTGCTAAGATATGCTAAGACTTTTTGCTACGAAAATGCGGGATTATAAAATCATGCAGCCCGCATATTTTGCGAGCAGAAATCTGCTATTTATGTGGCGAAAGTGCGGCGTTTTTAAAAAATGCGGCCCCCTCATAAATATGTGGACTTTGGCTGATTATGCATTAAATCATGCGATTGCATAAAATCAAGTTTTTCTGGACAACAAACATTATTTTTTTTAATAAAATATACCTGATGGTTTATAGCATATTACGACTTTTATGATCTGACATAAAAACAGGTTTTGTAGTTGTCATTAGATGCAGTGCTGTTGATCTTGTACCTGTTATCTGCGTCTGTCCTTGCGGTGTGAAGGAATTCGGACTGCTAAGCGATGGCCGTGCCGTTTGCGTTGGCACAGTAACCCGCATCGTGCTCTGTCGTATCCGTTCCAGTTCACTCAGCCGGTCCGAGAACAGTCCGGCTTTCGGCGAGTCATCCAGTTTTGGTCTGTGTCCTGCAATAAAGATAACACTGTGAGCTAAAGACTAACATGATGTTCAGAAATACAGATAATTTAATGGTTAAAACTATCAAGGCACTGCATCTAAAAACCCCCTGAGAATCAACTTTACTCATTTTGCTGTAACAGCCTTTTTCACGACAGAAATATGCAGGGACATAGTAGAAATGGTTTGTGAATGCTATTTCATGTGAACATTAACCACTAGGCCACACCAGCCCAGATCTATGATGTATATGCATGGCACAGGTTTGAAACAGGTGTTCCATTTCCCCTTTCATAAGAGCGTTCTTTTACCCCAAGGCATTTCGGTGTTTTAAGCCACAATCCACCGTGACTTCCCTTTATGGAATAAAACCACATCCAAATTCATTTCCATCGAAAAAGCTACACGCATTACGTCTTCCATATCCCACAAATATCATCTATTAATCTGCCCCATCGCTTGAGCATTTACTTGATCAATTAAGTGCCATGCTTGGCATAAAACGACGTTGGCACACGCACTAAATGCTCAACCCAGACCAAACTAAACTCATATAATACAAGACCGCATACACTTCCCGTCTGTAGGATGCATCCTGACACTGACTAGCGTCTTTCTGGAAAGCCATTACAAGAGTCTATAGCCTGAAGTCTATTCTCGGCAAATTAGAAGAGGGATAAACCTAATACACAATTGGTCCCTTTTTCCACATTAAAATGGCCCTGTGTCAGCCTGTACCAGTTTTTCTGAAAACGCAGTAAAGAAAATATTAAACAGGAGAGAGAAAAAAAACTACCGCTGCTGCTGAATTTGGCTGCTCTCCAGTTGGCAGCGAAAGAACGAGCTACCTTTAGATCTGGAGGAACCGGGCTGCACTAGAAGAACAAAGAAAGGGAGATGCTTCATGATGACATTTTTTAAGTACATTAGTAATGCTAGAATACAACTTTAGACGTGGTATTTTTTAAATATAAATTTGAAACATTCTCCTGCATTAAGTCTGTCCGCAAAGCTAAACTGAAACGTCGCTATTTATTTCCTTTGCGAGTAAAACCAGAAATAGCCATAAAGCTTCACTCTGTAGATTTTTTGATGCATCTACCTGTGAGATTGTGAATTGCAACCAACGTGCACAGTTTACACCTCCCTTTCGAAACGCATAAAGAAGCTACGGTAGCCACCACAGGACAAACACGTCATCATCTGAAACAACGTAGTAACATAACGTGCTCTGTAGCAAGTATCACGCAAATTGCGTACCTATAAATCACGTAAGTCATGTAAATTTTACGTGACCGTATCACGCATTTCTGTTTAAGTGTCATTATCACGTATTGGTTACTCAACTGTTTTGTCCTATTTTCTTACCATTGTCGCTTCGGTTTAGGGTTAGATTTACATAAAATGACATCCTTACACAAACCCAACTCTAACTCCAGGCGACAATGGTTTAAAAATCTGAAAATGTAAAAAATAAATCAGGAAAAATAGTATAAACCAATACTTAAAGAGACATCCTAATGCAAACACCAAAATCTAACCCTAAACCGAAGCGACAATGGTAAGAAAATAGGACAAAACAGTTGAGTAACCAATACGTGACAATGACACGTAAACAGAAATGCGTGATACGGTCATGTAAAAACGCGCAACATGACTGTGTCACAAGAATCAAAAAATTACGTGACTATAATTATGTGACTTCCATGTAAGCGTACCTGTGGTGTATGTAGAAAAAAGCTGTGGGAAAAAAGGGTGTTACTGTAGAGTTAAATTAATGACATAATTGACTTACGTTAAAAACATGCACCACTTAATAGACAAAATAGTAATCCTTCAAAAGATCAAAGATTTCAAGAATGAACTTTGATTTGTAGTTTAAGGGCTCTATCTTACACCCGGCGCAATGCAGCGCAATGCGTGACGCAAGTGTCTCTTGCTAGTTTCCACCCTGCGCAATTATTATTTTCACGTTTAGCGCCACGTTGTTTAAATAGCAAATGCATTTGCGCCCCCTTTTGCGCCCATGGGCGTTATGGTCTGAAAACGAGGTGTGTTCAGACGACAACGCGGGTTTGCTTATCACATACATGAATGCGCAGCACAAAAAGGCTTCTAAATATATAAGATTAAAGTATTGAATGTAAAAGATTATTATTGAGTCTCTTGGACATAAATGAGGACTAATTATGAGACGTTAGAAGGCGCAAAGAGCTGCTTCACCTGTAGCCTGGTAAGTAAATACATGCGTTGCTTTAAACAAATGCATCTATTTTAAAATGTTTTTAAATGCTATCTTACGGATTTATTGTACATGATGACACTGTACCTGTGGATATGGTAAGATGAGAAACATTTTAAGTAATGCTTTGTAAAAAATCCCATGGCACTGTTCTAGTGCTGAAACGCTTCGGCTCTCTGCACGTTTGTAAATCCTTTATGTCTCGTTTGTATTTTTAGAGTTCAAACCTTTTCTTGCATATTTGAAATTATTTTATGAAATTACAATGATAATGTAGGATATCAATACATTTACAGCAATTCAAAGCCTGCTATTTGTACTTCTATGACTGAAAGAAAAAGGCTTTTAAAGGTTTTAATAAAAAAAAATCAATAAAAATGAAAACAACAATTTTTTTACATTTTACTTAAACTGGTGGTCTACTTCCTCCGCTTAGTTTTTCAGTTTACAAGGTCCGTCATCTAAATAGGGACTACGCACAGCGCCAGCGCAACTGGCTTTTAAAGGGGATTAGAGATAAGACTCTCATTGGTTTATTGCACTTTACGCCCAAAACACACCCATTACTCGTTAGGAAAATAATGTACAATCCTTTTCGACCGTCCGCTCGCGCATAAAATTTTTTCCTGTCGTTAAATTAGCAAAAGTGGCATCAGACACGCCCATTTAGACCGTGCACCGTGCCCTTTAGATGATGCGCTTAGATCGTTAAAATAGGGCCCTATACCAGCCTGATCTTACGAGAATTTGAACATATTTTACGCGGTGGCTAATTCGTATGAATTTGTACGAAGGTAATTGTGCAAAAATTTACAATTATCATAAAAAAAACAATACCCCGCCCCTAACCCCAACATCACAGGGGTCAAGGCAAATCATAAAAATTGAATTATATGAATTAATACGAATTCGCCACTTAGTAAAACGCGTACGAATTGCAATAATAAATCACAACAGCCGACTCCTCTTTCAGTCATCATTTCACAGGTAACGATTTTTTCTCTGCTGCACATAAATATTATTTACTGTAGCTATACAGGAATGAAATCAGAGTGCACATTTACACTGAATTATTTTGTTGAACGTGTAAATAAAGACAGCAAGCAACATGACGTATGTAGACGCTAACATATCTCAACCCATTGTGAAGTACAGTAGATTTGTATAACTGTAATTTTTCATGACAAACTGCCAGACAGTGATACTAACATATATTTTTGGTGGGGAAATGAAACGGACAAAGATGTGCTTGTGTGGATTTATGTCCTAGAGATTCATATTAAAAATGATGTTATGTGTTAGGAGAGACAGTGGACGCCAGTCTCCATTACATTTCAAGAGTTCGACGTGCTTCCATCCTGATGGCAAAGAGTTCAGAGTCTGCTAAATCCCTTTAAAGGCAGATTTGTGTGAAGTGATTCTTAATGTTTTTTCTACTGGAGGTGTTGA
Source organism: Paramisgurnus dabryanus (assembly GCF_030506205.2). Classification (NCBI taxonomy): domain Eukaryota; kingdom Metazoa; phylum Chordata; class Actinopteri; order Cypriniformes; family Cobitidae; genus Paramisgurnus; species Paramisgurnus dabryanus. The sequence goes on from NC_133348.1 coordinate 6,671,521, forward strand.
GCCCGAGACACTCAAAATCGCAGAGTCAGACATTACAATGGGAATTACAGAATGTTCAGTGGCTTTTTTTTCGGATTTTGAAATATTGTATGTACTGTAGTCATCTCAATTTGGATAATGCATCTGGTTACACTCTTCTCCCGAAAAGCATCTCATGGGTGAGATGAGGCCTGCCAAGTGCTCAAAAATCTGGCCTGCTAACACAAAGGTTTTAAGTTCAATCCCAGAGGTGGGGATAAAATGCAAACCGAGTAACAAGTCTCACTTACATCACAATCTTTATACTGTCACAGCATAAAAACCCAAAGTTGTCTCAAGACAGCTGTTGCTGAAAGTCCTATCATTTTATTCAAATAAAGACCCCAAAATAAAATAAACAAGAATAATAAAATTCACTTCCTCTCTCAAAATATTAAATGTTTCTGTACCAGTACTTCACAATACAGTATAAATTTGTATGGTTAATTTTAATATTTTATAAAAAGTCTAATACACATTAAAGTCGCCATGAAAATAAAATGAAAAACTGGAATTTATTTTAGAATATTTTTATTTAATTTTTTTTTACAAATGACTTATATGTGAGCTTCATCATTTAAAAAAAATTCATATACCCTCATAATCTTAATCAAAAATGCAAATCTCCTCCCCTCCTCAAAACGATCTCTCTTTACTTCCGGTCATATGGTATGGCAGGTGGGTGGGGTCCGGGAGAAGATCACTGCGATTAGCAATTAGCAACAGGACTAGGAACGATTAACGATTAATCTATAGCAGAATACAAGTTTTTGTTTACATCATATATGTGTGTGAACTGTGTATAATACCTTTGTATAGATAAAAGCACACACATGCATGTATATATTTAAGAAATGTTTACATGTGTATATACATTTGTATATTTATGTATAATTTATATTATATATAAATACTTAATATATACATATTTTTTCTTAAAAATAATACATGCGTGTGTGCATATTTATATATACATGATTATTATACACAGTTCACACACATATATGATGTAAACAAAAACTTTTATTCTGCTATAGATTAATCGCAATTAATCATTATGCATCCCTAAACACGACCCAACTTCAAATGATCCAATCAAATCTTGATGGACAAATTCAAATCCAAACATGCCTTATTTAATTTCAGAAGCCGGTTTCACTCATTGGGCCCTATAAAATCTGTTTTATTTTTTCCCAAATTCACTTTCATTTTTTCCCAAATTCCGTTTTATCCGTTTTAATTTTTTGAATTTTTATTTTACCCTTTACTGTTATTTTAGTCACAAAAAGAGTGTGCCTTTAATGTTAATGATTAAAATGTAAATGATTTGGGGGGAAAACGGGATAACACGATTACTTAATGACTGTAAAACATTCATTTACACACGCGCGTGTGCGTGCGCACGCACGCACACACATAAACACAACTCAATTCAATGCATTGTTTATTGTTGTTGCAGAATGCTACAACAAGGTGTCAAAGCAGTGGTGCCTTCAGAAGTGCCTTAAACACATCGGTCCAGCGGAACGCGATCATAGTTTAAACACAATCGCTTGAAATGCAAATAACTTTACTGTACAAACATACACAGGTTAGTGATCTGACAGCATGAGCACGCAGCTCGTTGCACGTGCGAGCGAAAAAGAAACAGAGAGCGGCGCCATGATGCAGATGATTATATTTTAAATGCAAGGTATAGTTAAGTTTGCCTCAGCTCGCTTGAAATGCATAAAACTGAACAAATACATGAGGATTTGTGTTCGGACTTCGGAGGGATGCGAGAGCGCGTGCACGTGAGATGGGTGCAGTTAGACAGATGTGGATGAGAGAGTGCATGTATCTTTGTACTCACAGCGAACGGAATGTTGACAAAACTTACAAATTAACAGTTCTCCGGTCACATGAAAGTCATGTGGGAACTGCTCGGAACTAAGTGCCTAGCGTCGCATTTATGAATTTTTTCGCTGACGAGTCGTGGAAAGCCGCTTCATCATGATTTCAGTGTTTTGGAGGGGGTCTGAAACGACGGGAGGGGGTGTTTCGCCCAGATTTACTTCCCAGTCCTCCAGACATACTTTCTTCTCCCACACAAAAACAGAATTTTATTCAAAATATGTAAAATTCCGCGAAATTCCGCGTTAACACTAGATTCCGTGTTAATTTGCCAATTCCACGATTCCGTCCAATGATGCTGGTTGTGACGATTCTCTCAGCCCAATCAGTGATCTACAGTGTTTTCGCATCACTTTTTGTATCAGCTTGGGTCGCTTGGAACCCCGAACGAGGTGGTACTAAAAAAAAAGTATCAGGTATCACGTACTGCACCTAGTGGAAAAGCTCCATACTATGCAATGGAAAATCGCCATAATATGACCTCTTTAGGTGTACTATTTGAAAGGGTACAGCCCAAGTCACAGCTAGGGAACATTTCTTCTGTCAGTGTACACTAAACACAAGGAATCCTAAAATGTTTGTTTTTTTGACCCAGATATAAGCATACACTGTAAAAAATCCAATTAATGAAATGTTGGACGGGCAACAATATATAAGTTAAACCTATTTTTTTCTTTGAGCTAGTTGAGAAGACATATTATTTTAAGTCTAGATAAATCTGTGTTTAAAACATTAAATGAATGGTTATCTTCAAATCCAGTCAACATTCAGAATGGCTAATGTTGACTGAACTAATGAAGACAAATCAGGTAAATATGTGGAGTTATGACAGCTATGTTTCCTGACAGCAAAATGCTCATAATATTACTGTTATTTGGTCACAAAATGTAATTGTAAGAGTTGTTCAGGCGTGAATGTATGTGCTTAAGGTTTAAATATGCGGTCGGTTAATAAAGATAACGTCTATTTAAAAGTGTGCTCGGACACTTTCGGACGGAGATGAGCTCCATATGAGCTCCAGAAAATCACCGGCCCTTAAGCGCTCACACCCCGCCCAGCGCAGCCTCGCCTCGGCAAGCGCATCAGAAATCGACTGCTGGCTCTGATATCTCTGTGGCGTTTAAACGTGATTTAATTCATTTTAATTTCTCATACTTAACAATGAAAGGGTTATGTTTTAAATCATATTTTAGGATTGCACTTAATTGATATGGCTGTTGAGTGATGTTTCATATCTTTTACATTTGTTATAACCGGACTGCATGCGAATTTGAACTTCAGAGCTGAAGGAGCGGATGGAGAAATAGTCCCAATATCATAACAATTGTAACGTGTTCCCTGTGTCCCTGTGTTTTGTGATACTTGTGTTTTGATTTATACTCTGTCTCTGTGTACCTGTGTTTACTTGTGTGCATGTATACCCTTGTTCCTAGTGTAGCTCCCTGTGTTAATTAGTGTCTCCGCCCCCTTGTTTGTAACCATGGATATTCATTGTGATCATGCTTCTCCCCTTGTGTGTTGTCCTAGTTACTGATTGTTTCTGCTCTGTCATTGGTCTTGGTCATTCATATATACCCTGCTTGTTCATTCTGTGTTTGTGGTTTGTTGTTAGATGTCGCAGTCCCTTGTGTCCCATGGTTTTTGTTTTTCACTTTATTTGGAATAAACTGCACTTGGATCCGTACCTTTTGCCTCATCCTGTTTCACCCGGTCTCACCCGTGACAGAACAAACCACCACTCAGGATCCAGCAGCAATTCCTCGTTCCCGTGATTTCCCAAGTTCCCTGGTGTGTTCTCTGTGTCCTCATGCTCCGTGTCGGCAGTATCCGAGTGCAAGTTTCACCCCCCACCACGGAGGAAGAATGGTGGAACGCGCTCGCCGACCTGACTTCCCTCCGGCAACAGGGGCAATCTGTGCGATGTTTCGCCCAAACGTTCTGGTCATTTTCGCTTGGCCTGGACCTTAGTGACTCTGAGCTTAAAAATTATTTTAATGAATGTCTCGATGAACCCGTACCGCAGCAAGAGGTCGACGGGCTACAAATACTCGATTTCTGGGGCTTCGTGGGATATATGCATAACCGTGGCCGATGGAATTTATGGGAGTTCCCCGCCGAAAGACCCGCGGAGACTGCAACACCCACTCCACTTCACCAAACTGCTTTGATGAACTCTCCAGCACTGCCAAAAATCCGACAGTTAATCACCAGCCTGATGGATGTACCATTGGTATCTGTACGGGTGGCCGGGGTGCCCCGTCCTGTGGTTTCCAGCTCCGTGGTGCATACTAAGTCTGAGGTATGTTCTCTGCACTCAATAATTTCCATATTTGGCATGGCTTTGTGGAGTGTGTGGTCCGCGTACTGCTCCTCTGTCTTCTATGATGCTTTCCAGGTATCCATTGAGTCATCTGAGCCCATTGAGTCCTCTGAGCCGAGTGAATCTCCCGAGTCCTCTGAGCCGAGTGAATCTCCCGAGTCCTCCGAGCCGAGTGAATCTCCCGAGTCCTCCGAGCCGAGTGAATCTCCCGAGTCCTCCGAGCCGAGTGAATCTTCTGAATTCTCCGAGCCGAGTGAATCTTCTGAGTTCCCCGATTCCCATGAATCTTCTGAGTTCCCTGAGTCTTCTGATCCTCCTGAGCCGAGTGAGTCTTCTGATGCCCCTGAGCCGAGTGAGTCTTCTGATGCCCCTGAGCCGAGTGAGTCTTCTGATGCCCCTGAGACGAGTGAGTCTTCTGATGCCCCTGAGACGAGTGAGTCTTCTGATGCCCCTGAGACGAGTGAGTCTTCTGATGCCCCTGAGACGAGTGAGTCTTCTGATGCCCCTGAGACGAGTGAGTCTTCTGATGCCCCTGAGACGAGTGAGTCTTCTGATGCCCCTGAGACGAGTGAGTCTTCTGATGCCCCTGAGACGAGTGAGTCTTCTGATGCCCCTGAGACGAGTGAGTCTTCTGATGCCCCTGAGACGAGTGAGTCTTCTGATGCCCCTGAGACGAGTGAGTCTTCTGATGCCCCTGAGACGAGTGAGTCTTCTGATGCCCCTGAGACGAGTGAGTCTTCTGATGCCCCTGAGACGAGTGAGTCGTCTGTGCCGAGTGAGTCATCTGTGCCGAGTGAGTCCCTTGTGCCTCTTTGGTCAGCTAGTGTGGCCACCCCGAAGCTCCAGAGACTTTCTATTTTCACCAGAACTATGGCCAGTACAGAACTCTCTGCCTATCCCACGATGGCTGTCCCCAAGCTCCTTGCCCTCACTGCCTGGTCCATGATGACAATATGTGAACTCACTGCCCTGTCTAACCAGGCCCAGAGGGCCTCTCTCTGTTCTCTTCTGCCCAGGTTTCCGATACCACCAGCACCACCCTGGTATCCAGTCCCTCTCTGGGCCCTGCCGGCTCCGCCCTGGGTTCCCGCTCTGCCGGCTCCGCCCTGGGTTCCCGCTCTGCCGGCTCCGCCCTGGGTTCCCGCTCTGCCGGCTCCGCCCTGGGTTCCCGCTCTGCCGGCTCCGCCCTGGGTTCCCGCTCTGCCGGCTCCGCCCTGGGTTCCTGCTCTGCCGGCTCCGCCCTGGGTTCTTGCTCCGCCCGCGGCTCCACCCTGGTCCCAGTCTTCGCCCTGGCTGCCTGCTCCGCCCGCGGCTCCGCCTTGGTCCCTGTCTCCGCCCGCGGCTCCGCCTTGGTCCCTGTCTCCGCCCGCGGCTCCGCCTTGGTCCCTGCCTCCGCCCGCGGCTCCGCCCTGGCCCTTGGACTTTCATGGCCTTGGCCCACCATCCCTCCCCCGGGTCCACCTCCTTACCACCGCCCACCTGGACTTATGTACTTTGGGGGGTTTTCTTTCTGGTGGGCGTCTGGAAGCCGCCCTTTAGAGGGGGGGCTATGTAACGTGTTCCCTGTGTCCCTGTGTTTTGTGATACTTGTGTTTTGATTTATACTCATGTCTCTGTGTACCTGTGTTTACTTGTGTGCATGTATACCCTTGTTCCTAGTGTAGCTCCCTGTGTTAATTAGTGTCTCCGCCCCCTTGTTTGTAACCATGGATATTCATTGTGATCATGCTTCTCCCCTTGTGTGTTGTCCTAGTTACTGATTGTTTCTGCTCTGTCATTGGTCTTGGTCATTCATATATACCCTGCTTGTTCATTCTGTGTTTGTGGTTTGTTGTTAGATGTCGCAGTCCCTTGTGTCCCATGGTTTTTGTTTTTCACTTTATTTGGAATAAACTGCACTTGGATCCGTACCTTTTGCCTCATCCTGTTTCACCCGGTCTCACCCGTGACAGCAATCTTAAATAAAACTTCTAAATATACCCGTGTGTGTACGCGCGTGCGCGCGACCCGCTCGCGTGCGTTTGTGTATGTACAGTATGTGCGTGAGTTTTTAATTTAAAATGTCTTAACTCGGAAGGATCTGGATCACAGGTCATTTCATCTGAGATTAATCCGCACCTAACAGCAGGAATCACTCACTGTTTTACAAAAGGACACAAGTCATCAGCCGTTTCCTCAAGTTCACGTCAGGTAAGTGTTTGTAAATAAATGTTAATTTTAGACTATATTAATTGGCAAAGACGCAAATACGCGACGTTTTTGTAAAGATATAAGTTATATAAAGGTGTGTTATGTTATGTGTCCGAGTTAAAGTGGAGCTATTTTAGTTAACGTTACCGGACAGGGTTTATTACTCCGTCTTAATTGGGACATTTTTACAAACAAACCTTATAAAATACAATACTGGTGTGCATTTTCAGACAAAACAATAGCACTCATATGTTAAGAGATGTCAATATTTTAGTCAGTGATAAGTCCTGTCCGAGAAAACCGCCCAATAGTGTTTCATTCAATTAGGTGTGATGTCTGAGGGAAATTTGGCAATTTTAGGGTATAAAGTCTTTCACCGTCAAGCTTTATTATATTAAACATGTATTTATGTATGTGTGTGTGTGTATTTATATTCCTCTGTTTATCAAACCAGGGCGGTGATGATGTGGAGAGAGGCAGACCAGAGGGATGCATGGCGAAAGAAGTTCTTCAAAATGGCCCTTCAGATGTTCTGACTTAACAACACCAGCATAAATTATTTGATAAATAATTTTAAAAAGTTTATTTAAAATGTCCAAATAATAAATATTAATTGAAGTAACACATAAAACATTGAGTAAATACTTAAATTTTAATTGACAGAGTATTTACTGTAAGTTTTTAAAGATTCAACGGATTAAAATATTTTAGTTGAATGAGCTATAAAGCTAGTTGAGCAAACATACTTTTTTATATTTGAGTCAAGTTTGGGCCAACTAAAAAACATCAATCCAGGTAACACTTTGGAGTCAGAAATTGAGTGAACGTAAAAATTTCTGTGGAACTAGTTACTAAAAAATAATTCATTGAGCCAACAAGTTATTTTTTACAGTGTATAAGCTTCTTCCTACCCTTAGCAGTTGTCACACATTTTGGCACATCAAGCTGTGGTCGTAGCTCACATTAACATTTAGTTTCATTCATTTAGCAGACACTTATATCCAAAGTGACCTATAAATGCGGAAACATTTCACATTTTGCCTAGCTAAAGTACTTTGAGCCTGTCTTGTGACATTCCTGAATGCTATCCTATATATTACAAATAAAACCCCTGGAAAAAAAGAAAATTTATTGACCAAAGAAAAAATCTTAGCATATTAGCATGATCCCAGTGATCTGCAGTGAAGACATTAGCAGAGGGCCATCATTTGTTTGAGGAAACGTATTTATAAGGGCCAGGAAACCAGATGATATCACTGCTGGAGGGAAAGTCCCAAAAATTCCCATCATCCCCCAGCCAAAGGAGTGAGATTTTTGATAGCTAGCACTTCCCTGTCCAATCACGGAGCGGAAGCGCTAACACATTCATTCCAGATGTTTAAATGGCCCCTTGGGATGTGATCCAGTCCTCTGCTGACACAGATCTTATCTCAGGTTGAGAATCAGAGAGCGGAGATCACGGCATAATGAAGTAATTCCTGTTTTCAGGAGTTCTGGGATGACTGGGGAGTCTGTTTATCCAGATTAACTGATCCAGGAACAATGAAAAAAACGAAAACGAGTGTGAAATATATGATCTGAGCTTTCTTGGACAGTTCGTAGATCGGCGCGAGGGACTGTTTGGACAAGCGAGTCTAAACAAACGCAGACGATCCGATAGCAAATCAGAGGAATTAGGAAAGCAGCTGTGTGCTTCCGACGGCAGATGAACGAACGCGGTAATGGATCAATTTAGAGCACTTATACAGTGTGTGACTTTTCGTCTATGGGTGCCGTGTATTTTAGCATACAGGACCTTTACTTTTTTTTTAAAGTTAACCACCTAGTATCAGACCAGAACACATGCACAATGTTGTTAATGAAATGCTGGGAATTGGTGCCCATTAAGCACACACGCGTCGCCGAGATGTCTGTTTAAAGCGAAGCTCATCTGGAACCATCACATTTGTATTATTATATGACAAAAAACAAATAATAAACATGTTGAGCGCAGATTCGCATACATTCATAGGCATACACCGATGTATGGGACTCCTGTAACCTGCGGTGCAGGCGCCCCTGACCACATCTAATTATATCTAGGTTAAATTTGTCTATTTTTATATAGCAGCTGAGCTGCAAATATACCATGCGTTTGCAAAAATATAAAATGTTTAAATGTTAGTTTTTAATTTGAATGTACAGCAGACAAAAAATCAGACTCTGAAGGCATTACAGTGTCATCAGTTTAAAGATTTGGCAAGGTTGACTGCTTCCCTGTGATCAAAAGGAAAGATTTTAGTACTGGAACGTTTGCTCATCTCATTTACATCACGGTCAAATGTGAACCGATTGGTTCAAAACATAACCATTAACATTCTGCGTAACATCAACGTAACATCCGACAGGTAATGTTTTGTATAAAATTGCATGCAATGAACCGATGGGTGGACAATGCATGTGTGCTAACGGGGTCAGGGCGGAATTTATGGAAATTTATCACCGCCCATCATCAACAGGCTTTTTGAGAAAGTCAAAGGAAAAATGAAATAAACTGGAAAAGTTAAAGAGAGAAAGAGATCGAAAAAGAAAGTGAGAAGAAAAAAGCCAGGCTGTGGTGGAGCGCTGCCAGGTGTCTGTGTGGTCTGTACATTTCAGCATTTAGGAAACAAGCCAAGCGAGGATGGGGTACACACACACACACACACACACACACACACACACACACACACACACACACCAAAAGCCCTCGGCCCTTTTCAAACCGCAGGCACACGTCTTCATCACCTCCACGCGGATATGAAAGCAGCAAGAGTCGGAACACAACCCCATCAGTATTTCTCAGCTTCTAATGATGCAGGACTGATGTACGAAGCAACTATCCAAACCAGACACAAACAGACACACGGGCGGCTGGCACCTTCACTCGAGGGCCCGGCGCTTTCCCCCCGCGCTCCGACTGGACGGAGACTCGCGGCTCTGTTTTTCTAGACTTCGTTCTTGTTTGGGTTGGTTTTATGTGAGCAGTTCCCATTGTAAACTTAACTCGCCCCAAAGTGACGCCTTTGCTGAACGCAACCGATTTTTTTACTTTTTTTTATCGCGGGGTTAAATAACGTCTATCGGTCTTGTGTGGTCTGCTTTGAAAGAAACGCCACGCGAAGCCGTTTTTCACTTTAATATCAGCCGTTGTTATTGCCGAGTCTAAATTATTATCCCCCTTTCAACTCGATCGTGTGTGAAATTGTCAAAACAATAAGACTTATGCGTCGGATTTGAAATTTTAGCTTCGAGCAAATCTGCTCAAAAAGAGAATTTATTTGTGGTCACTTCGAGCATGCCGTTCGACTGCTGTGATTGAGCTAAAGAGACAAAGATGCATACAGCACTTCCTAAAAGTGTTACAAAGGTTGACAGTCTAACACAGAATCCATAATTACACAGGGCCCCATAGTGCAGCTATGTTAGTTTAACCAACCCCACCCGACTATTAGATCAAATGATGTTTAATGAGCGCTATTAGAGTTAGTGTGTACTCATATATACACACACAGACATGCTTGATGGATGCAATAGCACAGCACTTGGTGTTTTGAAGAAGTCGACTCCTATTAGCACAGTGTAAGCCGGAAAGGCATATGACAATATCAACGGCATTTCATACTTGCAACACTTAGGTTCAAATTTCAAATTTCACATACATTCCTTCATTTTTAGTGTATACAATTAATAATTTGGAAGTCTTCAAAAATAAGCACTAAAATGCAGTCTGCATTTCATTTGATTCAATTTCTGTAAGCACTTTCTTTTTTCATTTTTTTCTACACCCTAAAAATTGCTGTGGGATTAACCCAATGCGTTGGATTGTTATTTAACCGATGATGGGTTGTTTCAACCCAAAATGCTGGGTTGTTTTAACCCAATATTACATCAAATATAAACGTTTTCTGGGTTAATTTAACCCAACGACTGGGTTTTGCCCTTTCTGACCCAATGCTAGGTTGAAAATAACCCAGCATTTTTTGAGTGTAAATCACATTTCTAAATTTTGTTGCTGTATGAAGATACATACGCAGAACTTTAACAAAGCATTAAAATACAATATTTTATAAAATAAACACAATATTAAATAATAAATGATTAAACCAATAACAGGTTGTAGAAGTTTCAAACTTACACAAAAATGCTGGGTTATTTTTAACCCAGCTTTGGGTCAAAAAGGAATTAACCCAATGCGTTGGGTTGTAATTTAACCTATGATAGGTTGTTTCAATCCAAAATGCTGGGTTGTTTTAACCCAATATTGGGTCAAATATAAACATTTTCTGGGTTAATTTAATCCAACAACTGGGTTTTTCCCTTTTTGACCCAATGCTAGGTTGAAAACAACCCAGCATTTTTTGGAGTGTAAATCACATTTCTAAATTTTGTTGCTGTGTACATACGCAGAACTGAACCCAGCTTTTGGTCAAATAGAAATTAACCCAATGTGTTGGGTTTAACTTATGATATGTTGTTTCAACCCAAAATGCTGGGTTGTTTTAACCCAATATTGCTTCAAATATAAAAAAATTCAGGGTTCATTTAATCCAACGACTGGGTTTTGCCCCCTTTTGACCCAACGCTAGATTAAAAATCTAGATCTACATTTTTTGGAGTGTAAATCACTTTCTCAATTTTCAAATTGTCAAAAAGGAATTAACCCAACGCGTTGGGTTGTAATTTAGCCTATTATAAATTAGCATTTAAAGCACTACAAGTTGTTTTGGCAAAGTAGCAACCCAATATAAGCATGCTGATGCTTTTCATAGACAGTTAGTTTTGTATTTGAGTTATTACAGTATTAACAACCATCATTACAATCCTCATCACGCTTTCTGTGGTGGTACAATAATTCAACGAACGGTTGCTGTTTAGAGGATAGCAAAAACGTACTGCAACAAATTCAGCATAATTTTATTCAGGTATTACGACGACAGGCCTGCAGTGCTGTGATAGACTTACAATAAAAAACAGGTGTGGAGACTTGCTGAGCGTTTCTGGCTAACTGAACGACCCCGAGTGTGAGCCAATCAAGAAGGGAGGTCTGTCATAGCGAAATACTCAACAGTCTCATTGTCTCGCGAGCTCTGAGGTTCGTCCTCCAGCAGAATTCATATGGCACCCATCAAGATCTATTAAATACACAAACACATTAATACACTTCCTGCGCTGGATATTAGCCTCAAAATGAGGTCTGTGTGGCGGACGAGGAAAAACACAGCCTAATTGAACATTAGAGCCACCCGTACAGAGCATAATGAGAGTGGGCTATTTGCACTGAAATAATAATAATGTTATGTACGAAAGCATGTTCCACTTATTTCCACCATTCTTAACAAATATAGCTGAACGGACAGAAGAGAAGATTTATCAGAGAAGCAAACACTGTTTGCATTGTTGGACTTTTACTTAATGATCTGATCATTTACACCAACTTGAGGTTTAATGAGGCAGATTGGTAACTGAGACGGTCTCAATACAAAGTAAGAAAAGTAATAATAAGTGCGCACATGTGATCAGTTATAACAATCAGCATCAGCGTTCGCATTCAGATCTGCATGTGTTCAAATCGCAGGTGATTTTCGTACTTGACTGACACATTTAAGATATGCATGGAATGGCATATTACCATTTGAAAGCAAAAATAAGTATGCTGTGTACTCAGTATGCATACTTTTTACATTACCTACTATTTGGAAAAATATGAGCTGTATTCTGAAAGGCTTACTATTGTACTGAATACTGGGCAGTACAGTATATAGGCTACTGTAAACTAAAAAAAATGCTGGGTTATTTTCAACCCAGCGTTGGATCAAAAAGGGACAAGCCCAACCCAGAAAATGTTTGTAGTTGACTCAACAATGGGTTTAAAGGATAGTTCACCCCAAAATTATAATTTTGTCATCGTGTTGTTCTAAACCTGTATGAATTTCTTTTTTATGATGAACAAAAAGAAAATATTTTGATGGGAAGCACACAGCTGATTGTAACCATTGATTTCTATAGTAACAAAAACAAATACGATGGAATTCAATGGGTACCGTCATCTGTGTGCATACCATCATTTATCAAAATATCTTCATCATTTATCACAATACTTCCATAGTATTTGTTTTCCTACTATGGAAGTCAATGGTTACAATCAGCTGTGTGCTTCCCATCAAAATATTTTCTTTTAAAAAAAAATTTCCAGCTCCCCACATAAAACTTTCGTGTGCTAACATTTTTTAAAAAGTATAGTTTCGTGTTCGCACGTGAAACTTTCGCTTTCACATGCGCGTGCGATATTTTCACGTGCGCACGCAAAACTAAACGCGATAGTTTTTACATGCGCACGCGAAACTAAACTTTATTAAATTTTTTGCTCCATATCCCCTTAGGAGCTCCGTACCATTGACTTCCATAGTAGGAAAAAATATTTTGGAAGCATTGTGATAAATGATGTAGAAAATATTTTGATAAATGATGGTTAGCACACAGTTGACGGTACCTATTGAATTCCATATTTTTTTATTCCTACTATAGAAGTCTATGGTCACTATCTGCTGTGTGTTTACCATCATTTCTATAAATATCTTCTGTTGTGTTCATCAGAAAAAAGAAATTCATACAGGTTTAGGAGGATGAGTAAATGATGACAGAATTTTCATTTTGAAGTCAACCATCCCTTTAATATTTGGCAGTTTACATGATGATGCCAGAAAGAGGTGTTAAATTCCATTTGATTTTATTTGAGGTAAATTCATAACAGTGGAAAAGCTCAAATTATATGACTACAAAGTATGCATACTAAATACTCCAGCAATAATGAAAGGCGTTGTGGTAGCATGGTATTCCAAACACAGCCATGCAGAATAAAACCACAATAGACGTCTAACCACTGCATGCAACAATGATGTAATCTTCCATTTCCAGTTTGAAAAACCGAAAGAAATATAAGTAGCAATTTGCAATATGACTCTTTATTGATCAAGTCGCTAAAAGTGTTTTTTTGCACAAAACCAGATAAATACAGAGACAATATCTTGGTGCTTCGAACAACAATGTAGCATACAACTGTTTGAAAACATTGCATGCACACTGTACAGTATACAGTAGGTGGTCAGTTCACCTCTTTGACGTATCTAAAAAATACTTAATTCTTATTTGCAAGGGTAATGCAAGCATAGAAAATAAGTTAGGACGCAGGCCAGCCAGGAGCTTTACAAAATCAGATCAGCGCTAAACAAAAAACAGCCTTTTAAAGACCTCCGGTACTCTGAAGCTTTCATCTACACACAATAACACTGTCTGCAAGCCTTTCAAAACTTCACGTATAGATAAGGCAGAACGAGAGGAAGTCTTCAACATCAAAGCCGAGGCCTGCAGTCGCTAGAGGCCATTGTAATACAATGAAGAATCAAGACCATATACACGCTGTTGTATCTAAGTGCCTGGTACCATATGTGCTCAGGGAGAACGCTCTGAAAGTGTGAGAGAAAGAGAAATAAAGAGAGAGGCAGAAATGTTGTTCGGGATGGCGTGATGGCTCGAATTCGACGGCAAGATGAAAGTATGGATTTCGTTCGTAATAAAGTAAAACAGCTGCTTGCCAGACCGGTTGGCACGGACAGATGCAGTATATTTTTTACTCTTTTATAAGGGCCTTAAAAACAAGCTGATGCAAGCACATACTGTGGTGAAACTTCTGTGCAGACTAACCTGACAGCCAGCTTAAGATAACACTTACTGGACGGACCAGCCGGCTATGATGACAACTTAAACAATTATGGATTCAAAGTGAAATCGTGTCGGGTCTTATTGTACAAGATTTACCACAATGCGTCCAAGGATTTAGTTTTTGTACTAGGAATCAGACAGTCACTAACCTCTCCAATAGTGATAAGCTACCGAGCCCCTAAGGTGACATTGGAGTAAAAAAATCTAAAGTTTAGTTTCTTGTGCTCACGCGAAACCTTCATGGGCATATTTTTTATAAGTTTAGTTTCGCGTGCTCACATGAAAGTTTTAATTTTTGCTCCATGTCCCCTTAGGGGCTCCGTAATAAGCCAATATATTGTAGAGGCCGATATATCGGCCGATATTTGGATTTTTTTGTAATTATCGGCTGAAAAATGTTTTCAATCGGTCAGTAAATTTCTTTATTACTTAAATTTGTTGTTTGTAATTAAAAGACACTCAGTGTCACTCAATGTAAAGCCAAAATCTGACAGATAGTAAAATGACCAATAATTATTCACTTTTTAACATCACGTTATGTTTTGTCATACACAACACTACACTAGCTCAACATAATTATTCAAACAGTACCGTGAAATGTCAGATCCAAAATGATTATGTCTTGTAAATAATTTTTAAGTACTCTAAAAGGGTATATTTATAAATGTTATGCATAACAAATGTTTATTTAGTTTCACCAATTTTCTGTTTGTCTTTTATTTACTGTAATAACATACAGCTTTCTTAATATTGGCATCGGCTAGGGTTGCATAACGATTAATCACGATTAATCTATTGCAGCATAAAGGTTTTTGTTTACATCATATATTTGTGTGAACTGTGAAAAATAATTATGTTTATATAAATATGCACACATGTGTGTGTATAATATAAATAAATAAATAAATAAATGAAGAGTTTGGTTCCAAAACGCAATAAACGCCATTTTTGAAAAAAATGAGTTACTGCCAAAATCAGTATTATATCAGGTCAGTAGTTAAAAGTAAATAATTAATTTTACGCAAAATCCAATACCCGCCGTGATATTCTGTCATCTTTTCTCCCTTTGTTCCCAAAATGCGACAAACGCCACTCCTCCTTTTTTACAGAACGCAATAAATCCATTCCTGATATTACAGCGGACCATTCACGCAATGTAAACAAACATGGCGGCGCGCTGAGTACACGGAATCCTAATTTTCCTCATCTACTTTGTACTTCGTGATCAACAAACAAAACAAAATAATACTTTAATAGCATTGCTAAACCTGTGATGGTTTTCTGTGACGGGAAAGAAACGTAAGCCATCAACATCTAATAATTTCCGCGAGAGGCACTCGGCTGCTTGTTCTCCAAACAGCATCAAGCTTCTCATGCTAAAACATTGACCCCAGAGGATCTTATGAAAACTTTACATTATTTTACTCAAAGTCAACGAAAATCGAGCGGGACCAAAACATTTTACAGCTGATCGCTGTGAAAATGTAAAGAGACGACGTCAAATATAACCGCAGCAATGTGTTCTTAATATAACAAAGTAAGTGTTTTGGTTAATGCCATTAATGTTTATTTTTTAATCATTGTATACCACTAGTCAACTAAATAAATATAAAATGGTAAAGATGAATGCACATTTATACATTGATTTAATAGATTTATAGCATTTTGAAAAAAAAAACTGTCATGGATTTATTGCATTTTGTGGAAAAAATAATTAGTTTTTATAATAAATCTTTGAAAATCAAGTTATGGATTTGAATTTCTTATGTTTTTATAACCTAAAGATGCTATGTGAAAGTTTGTAACAGAAAATAGTGGTTTTCATCTTGTCACTTTCTTGGTATAGAAAACACGTTTTTACCGAAATTTGTCAAAATGGATTTATTGCGTTTTGGAACCAAACTCTTCAAATATATATATCGTATTTATATATAATATAAATTATACATAAATATACAAATGTAAACATTTCTTCATTATATTTATTTTTACAATGTTATTACACAGTACACACACACATATATGATGTAAACAAAAACCTTTATTCTGCAATAGATTAATCGCGATTAATCGTTATGCAACCCTAGATCAGCTATAAAAAAAACATATCGGTCGACCACTACTCTCCAACTACCTGTCTCCTGTCATCTCAATTGTTCATATAAAAAGTCAAAATTGCTTAAACAAATATATATATATATATTTTAAAACATATGAAGTCACTGCAAACAAACTCTCACTAACTGGAAAACGTTGTCTCTATCTGATCAAAAGGTAAATTACAGGGATTATTCTGAATGCTTTGGCAACGAAAACATGAAATCCGGTTTAGCAAGACTATAAATCGATCAACAGCCCATGAGTCAAACAGCCGCAAGCCTTTGACTGTGTCCCAGCAAGAGAGGTGAATGTGATGCGGTGGCAATGAATGTGATTAGTCACAGCAGTATATAATATAACATGTACTACTCACTCCTGGGCTCTCGTGGTCCGTCCACCGTCACCTTAATGGCCCTGTGGTAAGTGGCCACTTGTGGTGGGTTTGTGAATACTGTAATCGTCAAAGTGAAGCTCTTCCCTGTGTAAACACAGTTAACACACCGCACTTCAGATAGTAACTCAATGGACATTTAAAGATTTCAACAAATAGGTATTAGTTATCAAAGTTTTACTAAAGTGGAAATCAGCAGAGAGATTGAAAAGCATACATCGATACCCAGATTATGTCTATTATATATTGTATGTGAACATGTCTGTGAAATCCAAGATGAAGTCTCATAATCTAATGATTAATCAATCATTGATTTCAATATCAAGGTTTTATTTTTACAGAATTTATTTTACATTATAAAAAGAGTAAATTACCGGCTGTGTTTTTTTTTCAGACAGGGTCGCATTTGTTTATGTTTGAATGAAGACTGCCCATAAACAAGGCGGTGGGTTTCTGGGAAACTTTAGCTAAGGATTGCGCAACACTACAGCGTGGCATCTGCGATCTTGGCCTTTGTCAGACAGCTCACTTCCCTAAACAAAGATTCCAGACAATTTGTGCTCTCTGGTGGTTTAATACGGGGAACAAGGGATTAACATGACGCTCCAATGGTTGCTACTCATGAATGCCCCTGGTTTGCTGGGGAGACAGGAAGTAGTGGGTGGAAATTTCTGGCAACACTGGGAAACAGCTGGCAGGACGCTCGGAATCTCGGCACCAAAACGCTGATTTCATAAAAGCATCAATTTTATAAAATATTAAAAACCACCAAATAATGTAAAAAGAATTTGAAGAGATTACTATGACAAAATAAGTATTTAAAGTATTCAATATCCTGAAGCTTTATGAGTAAAATATTTTAATGAATCAAAAATATCACTATTGCATTACATTTTTTAATAAAATGTACGATCTATAAACAATGCAATACTTTCGGTGTAAACAGTGTGGTTTGTGGCACTATCAAAACAATCCTATCTATTTGTCTGCCTAATCAGAGATTGGGGACTGCTTGGAAAGTCTATTTCGGATTCTATATGCCAACACTTCACTTTAATGAAACTGATTCTGGCAATAAGCAAAATTTATTTGATAAAAGTGCATCATACACTCTTCTTTGCTCAGTGTTAGGCAGGCACCATTGGCGTAACCCAAGTAAAGCACGCTCTCAGACCTGTAATTTAATGAGTGCATTATTACTGGAATTGTGGTGATGTGGTTTCACGTCGGTGTTGACTCGTAACTGATAGCTGATTACACAGACAGACTATAATTATTCTAGCAATGTCATGTGTCCCTATGTGACCTCATGACTGTTACTAGATCTACCGGCAGGATTTCTCTACATCACATTGTATAAGCGTAGATAAATATTACAAAGTTTCATAAGAAAAGCGCATGGTGCTTTCCTTGAAACTACCTTAACCAACTTAAAAGGTTTGGACACAATTATTCAATTACACAGATAGTTTTATAGATAACTGTAATGCATATGGGTTACAAATATATTTTTTCATACAAAACAAAGACTTATTTTTAGGGATGCAATGATACAAAATGTATTTACCGATATCGATATTTGATTACTTTAAATTGTATCTGCTGATACTGATAAATTCTGATTTTTAAAACAATCGGACGATATTGCTTTTTGTGCCAATACAGATTATGGGCCGATACATCGGTGCATTTATTTTGGGAATAGATGAGCTGCACAATTCAGTATACCTGAAAACTACTGATTAAAAACCATCCAATGATGTACGTTAAAAAAATATTAAAGAGAGCATGCAGTGCTAGAAATTTAAGCAAAGGATAGGGACTTTACATAATCTAAAACAAAATATATTTTTGTATAGTTACAATTTTGAGTTTTTGGCTTATTGCAATTTATTTTTTAAACATTGGAACGTAATATGCTAAAATCATACTCAAAACCTTTGATTGGTAATGTACCACCAAGCATAAACATGCAATGAGGGAAAACAATGAACCTGCCAAACAAGACAAATGTAATACTGATAAATGTGAAAGAAAAGCCCTCAACAGCCTGTGTAAATGATCCCATGTTGAAAGAAACATTATAAGGAATTTCAAAAGTGTGTTTTTCCTTAAATATTTTAGATGATGTGTACTGACCTCTTCCACTCCGGCCAACAAATCGTAGGTCATTGAAGCGGGCCACCTGGTTCTTCATAACACCTGAGGCATTCCTGAGCTCAGCCGAATAATTCTCATCATTCCCTGCCATCACTGTGACCACCGTCCCGTCGGAAACATCACCCAGAGCGACCACCTGCACAGAGAGCAACGATCACAGCAATGACACAGCGCTTTGAATGAATAATTTATTGAACTGTGTTTGAGCACAAAATATTCAACTGCACATTCAAAAACGTCCAACGTAACAGTGACTTCATTTTGTCTAAAAATCCTAGAAAAATTTGACTTGCAAAATAAATGCTGTGATTGAACAATCCATCAAAAACAAGCATGCATGTCAGTGCTACAGTAGGCTATATGCTCGGTTGCATCACACATGTTGATATTTATCCTATTTGCAAATTATGGGAAAGTCTCTGAGTCATTAATGTATAGCTCATTTATGACACAGAGTGCATTTGTTCTTGCAACTCTTTCTATTTCAACATGACTAATCTGTCAATTACTTAATACTTTTAACCACACCTGCACAGACCCGACTATAAACACACAAGCCAAGAGCTATCAAACTGCCATCAAAGTTTGCTCATCAAACAGTGAAAATATGAGAACAATTTATGTGTTGCTCAATAAAAATGAAAAGCTGTTTGCTATTAAAGGGAAAAACTGCTGTTGACACTTAAATGCTTCAGTTCCCTCCACTGACACAGTAAAAGCATGATAAACCAAAAAAAACCTTTTGCATGTCAAACACATTCGAGAGAATGTACTAAAATGTATAAAATTACTTTTTTAGATACATTAATGCTGGTGTCATTTAAAACATGTTGAAAGTTAAAAATAATAATGATCTTGTTGCCTTTAGCAAATACTTTAATAGTTTTATTAAGATTATTGCTTGATACTTTTCATTTTTGTCAGGCAGTATTATGCAAATAATGTACTTATAAGCTTCTTAGATAAATGTAATGTTTTAGTTAATGATTACCTAATAACAATAACGATGTATAGCCCCACAAATCAAGTTACTCTAATACCATAATCTCCAATATAAAGATTCACCAATGCGTCTTTGCGCGCACTCACAAAGTCTAACGCAATTATCAAACAACCCTCGTACTGAAAAATTAAGTTCTTACCTTAAAGGCAACCGGTAGGGTTTTGTTACACCTCCAATGCGAAGGCAGAACCGAGCAGAGAAAGTTCGGGCTGTCGGTCCGCACCAGTTCGGCGGGGTGGTCGGCGATGATCTCGGCCATGGAGCGGTTCTCTTGCGCACGGAGTCTCGGCACCACCGCGCTGTCCTGCTGCTGCTGTTGTGCTGGATTCGAGTTCGCATCGTTCATCTTCACCGATACCGGTGGACTAAACCTCCGGCCGGCGCTGGGATCTACGGGAATGCGCATCACAACAGTCTGAATTAGCCAAAGACAAGCGTCTCTCCTCTGCTGTGTGTGCTTGCAGTCGGTTCCTCTCCGCGCGCGCTGCGCAGCCGGTCTGCGATGAGTTTCGGAAGTGCTGCGGGTTACGCACAAGCAGCCGGACTTCAATTGGCGCTTTGTGCGCCGTCGTCATTAACTACGTTTTCCTGTATCAAAAGGTGCTTAATTCACCCCACAAGACAAATGAACGATTTGTTCAGACCCAATAGGTTTTTAAGATTATACCCTATCACAGTAGATTGTGCGTGAAATAAAATGTGGAAAGCTTAGTAGCTCAATGCTTAGTCTGAATTAAACACATAAGGAATTTAGTCCATATAAACAATATCTGTTATATCAATACCGTTAATGATATATAAAACGTAATATTTGACTAGCTATTTGCCTCTAGTGTGTCTATGGAGTGCTCTGTAATCGAGAGCGCGCAGGATCATATTAAAGCTTCTGTAATTCAGACAGTTGCGGTGGGAAGGATGAAAGGAGCTAAGGAGGCGAAATGTTTGTTGCTTCCAGTGTGGTTGGTCTTTGAAGACAGAGATTTCTTTCTCTTTTGTGGTTTCTTACAGATCCATACACTCATTAGACCGATGGCACTCATACACGTGCTGCCTCACTCACATCACAAAGATGAGCTATTTTATATCTGGCATGAGAACATTTAAAACTGCATGGCTATTATATCTCGTTTGATTGAAAACAGGACAGATTGCCAATGTGTGTTTCGTGTCAAAAGGATTTTCCAATTTCAGGATAGATTCAATTACCGTATAATGAGAAAATGTATGTTTTTCTTCAAATCAGTTACAATAAGGTTATTATTACTTCATTATTTTTTCAATGAACAGTTATATGCACGCTCAGAAATTAAAGACATATATGCTGACTTGATGCAAAAACCAAATTGAACCGAATATGTGTTTTGGGATATTGGTCATACATGCATTAAAGATCAGAAAGGGAATATTTGGAAATCATAAAGTAAATCATTTTACTTCATACATCATATCTAAATATAATCTGCCAAGGCAACCCAGACAATAACTATTAAATACTGCTAAATATATAATGATTTTTAATAGATCTTTATCCAAAAAAGGACTAAGTTGAAAGAGCATGAGTGTAGTTTAACAAAAATCTCCCCTATCTCTGCATGAGATGAGTGTGAGTAAAGGAGTAAAAAGTGAGTGACGAAGTGAGTGAGCCATAATCTTATTAAACACTTCACACATACATACAGTAGTGCAAAAGTCTTAGGCCACCCACCATTAGAATTGTTGTTTTTGCAAGTGATCATATAGAATTATTTCTCAGTCTTTTTATTAGAATACAACCAGAAAATACAGGAAATTGTATGTACTATTAAAAACAGTATAAAAGTATGAAAAACTTGTACTATACAGTAAGTGGTTTTAAAACATGACTAAAGCACCACTTATGGTTCAACATAGCACAATATGGATACACAGGTGCTACATAGATGATGTTTAGCACTACAAATGGTTCCCCAATGATTACAAGCCAGGGAACCACTTTTACTGCTATTTAGCAAATTTTTTAAGAGCATATTAGGGTAAACTCCCCTTCCACTTGAGCAATAGCAGGAAACTAGGATCTCTTAGACCTAAATAAAATTAAATCCTTATTTCTAATCGAATGACTTAAAAAAAGCTCAATATGTGTTTCGTGCCAAGAGAGGTCACATTAAATAGTGACTGATGACTGAAGAAGACATTTACAGTAGTTCTGAAAATTTTATTGTTTTAAATTTTGTGTACCTATTTTTTGTTTGTATCTTAAAAAAGAGTGAAAAAAAAATATGGATGGACATTAAGACTTTGCTTAAACAACAAAGCTGGTGGTGGTGGCCATAAGACTTTTGCACATTCTGTACATATTGTGCAAAAGTCTTAGGCCACCACCACCAGCTTTGTTGTTTCAGCAAAGCTTTAAAGTCCATCCATATTAATTTTTTACTCTTTTTTAAGATACAAACAGAAAATACAGGAAATATGTACACAAAATATTTTTTTTTCCCAAAACGAATGTCTTCTTCAGGCATCAGTCGGTATTTAGTGTGACCTCTCTTGGCACGAAACACATCTTGAACTTTTTTGAGGAGACTGAAGTCTTGAAGTCATTCGATTAGAATTAGAAATTAGGATTTAATTTCATTTAGGATTAAGAGATCCTGCAGCTGCCTGCTATTGTTTAAGTGGAAGGGGACTACATACACATTTCCTGTATTTTCTGGTTTTATTCTATTAAAAAACCTGAGAAATAATTATATATGATCACTATACAATTGCAAAATCAACAAATCTAATGGTAGCATGGTGGCCTAAGACTTTTGCACAAACTGTACATATATTATTAATCTACTCCATCATGTGCAGAATTAACCCACAGCATTATTACACATTTTGGATAAAGTTACTTTGGCTATCCAAACAGTGAACGTGCCAATTAAACTAAAATGCATATCGTGTAAAAGTACACTAGCTCTCCGTCTTTCAGTAATACTGTAGATGGCAATCTCTGCCTCTAACTCACAGCTCAGAGACTTTTTAACTCGAGCCAGAACTTTTGCAGTAGACTTCACACATTTCAAAAAGAAAAGGTCCATCATTTTAATGGGTACAAGTGCATAGCCAATAATCAAAATAGAATATTAACAAACTAGTGGAGGTCAAAACTTGTTCTCTTACTGACGGCTGTCAGTCAAATTTCTGTCACATTCTTTTGGTACATTTTCTACTCTCAGTAGGGCAGAAATGGAACGAAAGATGCTTAAAAAAGTTTTTCCTGAAGAAAAATGAAGTGCAAAATTAGCTAAATATAATAAAAATAATCATTAGTACCCGACTGCTTGTTCATGAACACAGATTCATAACTAAGAAAACATTCCCCTTCCTCTCAGGTGAAGCTTAAAAATGACTAAAGTATAGCTTTGTACAGCTGGAGATGGGGTGGCACTGGCCGGGTCTTTTGGGCACGCATGTGTGTGATGTGTTTGTCTTGTACGTGGTAGAAATAGAAAACGTTGCACTGACATCCGTCTGGCACACTGTTATGAAGGAAAATATGTAGTTTGAGTTATTCATATTGCGATTGAATTACACTCCCTCCCCGCTTGCCCCGGGCACAGAAAATATGTTTAATTTTGGCCGACAATATTAAATATCAATTTCCAATTTACAAAAAGATAAATCAGAGTAGCTGCAATTAAAGTCACGAAGATTCGAACTAAAATTGCTCTGCGTATTATTCAAACAGTCATTTTTCACAGTTTGCTCCAATTTTCAAAAAACGATTTGCTTGGGGAAGAATATAAATCATGACAGAAAATTGAATGATTGATGTTTATCTTCGTGATAATTCCTCGCAGATGGACGGCAAACTATATAGGCCTACGTTATATGTGAGAATCGTAGCTATCAACAAGACAATGATGCGAATAAAATTTAATAAGACAAAATAAAGCGCTTGTCAAACATGTCTAAACAGAAAATCATATACACGCGAAGATATCAAAAAGCATGTGTCACATCTGAATCCACTTTGCCCCACGGTATATGGCCGCCATCTGCCAGCAATATCAGCGTGGAGCACGTAATTTCAGCCGCTCACTGCGCCTCCAGAACGGGACTCTGCCTACTTCTTTTCGGGCGTCTCGTTTGATCTCCTAATGAGCCGAGGGGAGCCCACACAGCTGGCTATGATGTGCTACAAAGATGAGGGGTTAGAAGTCGTCCACCAGGCAAGAACCTGGGATTACCGTGAGCTTTCTGTCACCAGACACTCAGAACCGGTTCACGCACTGATGATGTGATAAGCCAGATGTAACGGAGCCCTTATCTGCTGATGGCATGATCCGGCGAGCTCGTAACGGAGTTGACAGCGTAATCCAGCGTGGCTAGCACATCAGAGTGCAGTTTACAGAAACAGACGGTACTGCCGCGACGGTTTCGACACAACCAGACAAGGAGTCATGCAACAATCAGTACACCCCCCACACATACACAGTGATCCACGGCGTATTATAAGTGATGACACAAGACAAAGGCACCATTGTTGGCTGGTAATGTAAACACGAAGAGACATTGAGCTCTGGGGCTTTAATGATATCCAAATGACTCCAATTCAGATTCATAAAGCCTTGGGATTATGTAACGTGCTACATGCATGTCTGTTTTTTTGTGCGCGCTCTTGCATTCTTTCGTCGGTTGAGAGGAAAAGTACAGCCACTTAAATCCCTGGATCTCGGCTCCATTTCACAGTGGTGCATTTTTGGAGACACTTAATTATGGCTTTATATGGGGAGCAATTTGATGGGGCTGTAGAGGCTTCCAATTTGAAATAGTTGCTTTCCATCCTTGGCACGCTCTGAGCCGTAGTGAGAGAGGCTGATGGGGATTCAAACACCCGATTCGCACATCAGGAAGACCTTCTCAACCCCTTAGATTTAATCTGAGCCCATAACTGCTGTTTTGTCATGAAATGGTGAGGGGGAGAGGTACAAGATCTGGCGAGAGCTTGTGACAAACCAGGAGAAAATTGGGCTCCATACTCGCCGGGGCTCTTGGAGAGTTTTTGGACGAGTGCTGTGTTCGTTATGGCAGTTCGCTGGGGAAAGTGTGTAGTGGGGGGCTGTGGTGGTGATGGAGGAGTGGGGGGCGCACTACAAAGACAATTTCCTTTTTGCTCTCATTGGCATAACCGTCTGCCGCCTGTAGCCTTCACGGAGGTCTTTAATTGAGATCACTTGTACATAAAAATAGGAACCGAAAAAGGAACTTCTGTGGTTTGCGAGGGGGAAAACGAGTGGTAATATGTGACGAAGGCTCCCAATAAATTACTTTTAACAGTGTAGTTGAATATGGAGACGGAGGGACGTTTGAACTCGGTTGCCATGGCGATGACAAGGAGTTTCGTCATCCTGCTTGACTTCAAGTATTGTGTCATGTATCTCAGAGGTAGAGCATTGCATTAACAGCGCAAAAGGTCATGGGTTCAATCCCAGGGAATATACATACGGGTAAAAATGTATACCTGGTAATGCACTTTAAGCAGACGATCAAACCCAAATGCGTTTTTTAAAGTTTGAAAACATGAGGCGGACAGCACTGCTTACATTTAATTGACTTTAGAAAAGAGCAGTGCGTTGCGGTTTTTATATAGCCACCAAGGCAGCTGTCCTGTCAATCAAATATTGAAGCGTGAGCACTCTTGAAACTTTGGTTTGCTGTTAACTGTCACATTAGCAGAAATATTAAAAAGAGGACACTTGCTCTGACCTTGATCGAGGGCCAGTAAGTGCAAGCAACTATAAACTTCTGTCAGCACAATGGAAGGCCGGCCTCTCCCCTCATTTGATTGGACAATGGAAAAAACGTAAATTACTTTTGTAGACTTTTTTCAACTTCAGCCGCTCAGAGCGCTCCAGCAAAAACAGTGCACATAACGCTCACTGCCATAGAAAACTATATAAAAAAAGGAGCCTGCCACTGCAATAAACGCTTTCTGTGTGATCCGCCGCTTAGTCACTTCGGATAAAAGTGTCTGCCAAATGCATGCATGTAATGGCGCTTTTCCATGCATACTACCCCACGGTTTGCTTTGGGTCAGGTCGGGTCAGCTCACCACACTTTAGCTTGGTTAGCTTTTCCATCGAGTTTAGTAACACTTCGGAGTGGAAGGGATTATAGGCGTATCGTTATCATAGACTGTAAAAAAAGTTGGACGATGCGACGTCGCCTTCCTCCATTGTAATGAATTGAAGCAAAAAATGTCCGACCATGGTCGGCGCCATGTTACGTAAAACGTCCGCCTAAACGCTCGCGCCCAATTCAACCACGCCAATCATAACGACACGCCCTGCTTCTATAGCGTCAAATTATCAAAAAAATGAACAATTGAACATATATCAGCATGATAACAACTACCTTAAAGGACCAAAACCATATTTCGGAAATTTTTATTTGAAGTGTAAATAATTTTTTTATTTAGAGCAGAGTCCCATTCGTTTGAATGGAGAGGGCGGGGCTTATGACTTGTACTGCAGCCAGCCACCAGGGTGCGATCAAAGAGCCAGAGGCTTCAGTTTTCAAGACATATGAGGCACACCCGGTCGCTATATACACAGTATGTGGATGTCCGCGTCGCGAATGTGCAGCGACAAACCGCAAGTTTGGAAAAAATTTTTTATGGTGTTCCTGATTCTCAACCTGTGGATGTTTTTCATCGCTGAAAGGGAGTTTGGGAACTTACAGAAAAGCACGGATGACAACAGGTTTACTCGAGACAGCGCAAGCTAGCATGAAGGTAAAGGTAATTTTTTACATTATAGCAATGACTCTGGTAGTGACGATTCTCTCAGACCAATCAGTGATCACGTTTTCACGTCAGCTGTGGTATCAGCTCAGGTCGCTTGGAACCCCAACCGAGGTGGTACTAAAAAAGTATCGGGTACTACATACTGCACCCAGTGGAAAAGCCCCCAGAAGTAAGCTGACCTGACCCCAAACCAAACCAAACCATAGGGTACTATGGAAAAGCACCATTAATGTAAACACTTCCAGCACTTAAAAATGTATAACTTCGTTACATAAACACAAAAACATGTAAAATGCAAATTTATATAAAATGCAAAAATCTTCTTTTCTCCTATTTGGGGACATCCCCCCCCCCCAAAAAAAATAAATAAATACGTTTTTGCAATTCCGCTTGCTGCCACTATGGTGCAGGGCTTTAAGTGTCTGAATATTTTTTTATGGCCATTTTATAAAAATTCCTTATAAAAACACCGCCCCATGAAAGTCAATGTGTAATTTATACACCAATTATAATTTTATAGACGGTCTACTTTATACTGTAAATGCAAATGCTAAGGTGCATTTCCACTGGATATCTGCCGTGTAATTGAGCGATTGTGGATAAGTGATTTATTCGAGTCGAGTCTGAGGAATAATCAAAGGATCAGTCTAAACCAGACCTTCACACAAGTCACTCCTGGACCAGAGTCGGGTATCAACTCTTCATAAGAGCGTGCTTATTTTGGACCAGATTGACCTTCAGAATCCGACCTCACACTTTTCCCTTCCGCTGCGGGTTGCGTTGCTCTACTTCCTTTCTGAAACGGCCTGGTTAGTTGAAAAATATTTACAGTTATTACTCCGTTCTCATGTATCCACAGCCAGTTAGCTTTATTTTGTGTGGAAGGTAAAACTTATAGCAGATTTATGTTGGGGGATTTCACCTTGTCCCGCAGTAGATTGGGGATGATTTATTGACTGTATAATGCGAACCACTGATGGATTGAGTAAGTGAAGGACACCCTATAGGCATGTATCCAAAAAGTGACTCGCGAGGGAGCTATCACCTATCACCTTACTGCTTCACACAGTTTTGGCTTTATATCTCTGTTTGGATGCATAAGGGCTCCTCAGGTGTTTAAAGAAAGTCTGAATAAAGAAAAAACCTGGAATATTGCTCACTTTTCTTGAACTCAAACACTTAGAAAAAGGGGTAAAATATAACCTGCCCATATGTGCACAGCGGTGGTTTAAATGAATTATTCCAGCACTTCGAAAAAATCCGTGGAACCAGGTGATTTGCTTGGCTACTAGTCTGATATTTCTCTTGCATAAAAATAAGGCTGCCATTGTTTGCCTCGAAATCCAACCATTCTCATGGGGAGCAAATCTGTCCGGCGCTCTATTCTTTTAGGACATTTCAACCAGAGCCGCTCATTCCCAACGCTTAAGGGGAAATGGTAATACAACCCAAAAACGTTTCAGAAATAGTTTAGTCTCCCATTCTCAAGACGGTAACGGATGGATGGGGGGGCGGAGGAGGTGTAATTGGGAGAAATCGCTACTACTACAAGTATAGGGTAATGATACCACCACAATGTCTTTAGGGTTTGGGAGTATTTTCTTTAGGAACCGACTCCAGCCTGCACGGATTATATCCAACCTCTCTGAACTCTCTCACCGTTACAACATCCACTTCTCGTGTGATTGTATGAATTTAATGGTCCTGTACAGTTCCAAAAAAAATTACTGGCGCACGTCAGGCAGACGTCTCATTCTGATAATGCATAATCGGGATGGGACCAGGTTTTGCATGCAAGCCATTAGCTGTCCATGCTCGGACCGTAAAATAGCGACAGCCAGATATTCTGGGGAAATACTAAATACACGGACGGTACGCAATTGGAACAGGTTGTAAAGCTTGAAATGATTAATGACTCTGCGTTGAAACTCCAGCAAACGTACCTTGAGAAGCAGTAATTTTTTTGAGGCAGCCTGTTTGTGCCACATTTTGAAATCTAAATGAGATCTAATTTAGGATACTGAAGCAAACGCTGAAGAATTTCGGCTCATGAAGGAAGATTTGACTGACTTCCCAAATCCCATTGGGAGAATTTATATTATTGGTAATCGCAGCACTTTAGGAGTGATACGCCTGTGGTTTGCTTGTGACATACCAATGCAATCTAGACATTTTCAGAATTGAACAAAATGACTGTTTGGCATTCGACTCTGGGGATCTCAGATGTCTCAGATTAACTGTGTTGTATTCCTCACTTTATTTAACTCTTAAACTGTGAGAGTTAAACAACAATTCTGACGTTTAGCAAATGGCACAGCCAAAGTTTAGTTATGAGTAATGAAATATCTCATTTAAAATATAAAATATTTAAATTTCGGAAATAAATCATTTTTAAATGTTTTGGCATAAAAGACGAATTGAGAAACGATTAAATCTTAATTATGATAATGAGATAATGCACCACATATAAGTTAATAAGTCAATCAACTTAATTTACTCAAATGATTCTGAAGGCAGTTTAATGCTCACTCATTAAATGTTATGTTATTTTTTAACTAGGCCACAGGGTCAATATCTCATCTTTACAAAACATAATTTACATATTTTTAATTAAAGGGGACACATCACAAAAATCTGACTTTTTCCATGTTTAAGTGCTATAGTTGGGCCCCCGGTGCTTCTATCAACTTAGCAAATGTAAAAAAGATCAACCCAGTAACTTAGTTTTGGTAAACAATTATCTGCAAATACGTGAAAAAATTTGGCTCCCCCTGTGATGTCAGAAGGGGATAATACAGCCACTTAATCTGCACTATCCAACCAGTGCACTCCTATTTAGTGCAGAGATCAGCTCATTTGCATTTAAAAGGACACACCCAAAATGGCACATTTTTGCTCACGCCTACAAAGTGGCAATTTTAACATGTTATAATCAATTATCTATATGATATTTTGAGCTAAATCTTCACATATGTACTCTGGGGACACCAAAGGTTTATTTGACATCTTAAAAAAGTCTTGTGAAATGTCCCCTTTAAAATGAATCATATAATGAACAGGAATAATGGAAAAAATACTATTGTCATATACATGTCTGTTCTGATAGGTCTGTGTTTCCCAAAATTTTTACAATTAGACAGATTTACACACAGACTAGTCACACAATATACAAACAGATCTAGGGGAGAGCAGGGCTGTAAGTACCAGAAAAACTTGATTTTAAAGGATAATGCTTTAGAAAGAGATATATTTTTGCTATAGTCAATAACTCACAAGTTTTGTCTATCAATACCAGGTGAAATATTGAACAAATGTAAAACGACTTTAGTATAATTTCACTTTGAACATAAGTAACTGTAATTGTTACTTTTGACCCTGTCAGCTGAAATGAAAGTAACACACAGATAGGTCAAAAGTAACACAACAGAACAAGATAGATTTTGTTTTACACTTGTTTTTAGTAAATTTTAACTAAAAGTGTTTATCTTTGCAAACAAATATTAAATAACATTTTCAATTGAGTTTCATCAATGTTTTAAAAGCAACCCGACAGTACAAACTTGATTTGTTGAGAAAAGAAACAATTCAATTAAATCAAATTAGAATAATATAAATTTTCAACATAATACAACAGTATTAGCAGCGGGACAAAAGTAACAAGTGTTTACTTTGTCCCAACAGGAATTTTTTTTCATTCAAATCGTTAAAAAACAAGAAAATTTCTATGTTCTAATGACCACAAAGAAAGATATTTTGAAGAATGTTTAAAACCAAACTGTAATATTTTTCCTACTATGGAAGTCACTGGGGCTCATGAACGGTTTGGTTTCAAACATTCCTTAAAATATCTTTCTTTGTGGTCATCAGATAGGGTGGCCATTCGTGCCAGTTCCGCCGGACACGTCCCGAACATGTTCGGTCTCCGGAAGTCGCATTGCTCGACCGCATACGTCATCGAGGTTCTTACATTTCAGTTAAAATACATTAGAAAATTAAGATTTATTTCTTTTAAGACATACAATCATTGTAGTTTCATTCTTACCTTGAAATGTAACGGTTGCTTTTATGAAATTAAACCCGAAATATTAAACCTTGATGACGTATGCGGTCGACCAACGCGACTTCTGGAGAACAAACCCGAAAACATGCTCGGGACAGCGGAACTGGCACGAATGGCCAGCCTATCATCAGAACAAAGACATTTATACAGGTTTTTATTCATATTTCATTCAAATTTCATGATCCCCTTCTGACATCACAAGGGGAGCCAAATTTCAATGACATATGTGACCAGTCATGGAAAGTAGGGACACAAGTCGGATCTGGGCATTTTGAGTTATTCACAGATTCTGAAAGTGCAGTTTCTAAGCTTTCCAACGATGTGTAACACATGGAAATCTGATAAGATTTGGAGAAGTTGTGGCCATTTGAATATAGGAACTCAGAAATACTCAAACCGAGAAAATCGAGAGGAAAGGGACTCTTCTTTTCAGCTGGGGGAGACAATAGGGCTCATTTACATCTCATTTAGCTAAGCCATGCCCCCTGTAAAACCCTTTTTGAGATGTTCTAGCATCATATGTAGTATTTTATGACCAAATGACAACCCGCAAAAATAAACATGACTCTTTTACCTTTGTGGGGATCACAAGTCGAATCCAGTCTGTTTCAGATTATCCAATGACCATTATTTGTCCACAAATGCGTATAATCCGTGAAATATAGATTGTTTACATCAGATTTCGCATGAATGTCTGGTAATACAATATAATATATAATCTGAAGACTATTTAAATCGTAACATGTAAGGGTATATGAGCTTACACTCCGTTAAACACATGAACCCGCCTTCAAAGTTTGTATTTAAAATAGGGAAGTAGTATAATAGATCATCCAAACAGCGCCGTCGAAAACGTGACATCCTTTAGAGAGGTTACCAATGGCTCGCTCGTTCCTCCATCAGCCAATGACTTCATGGAAAATATTGATAGACAAAACATGTAGCCAATTATATGAAGAATACAACGATATCTGTGTAACTTCTGTGTGTTTGGACTCATGCTGCGCTGCAAGAACTGACATACAGATTACGTCAAAGTACCACGAGAGCGAGTCGAAATTAAACTACTCCGTAAGATTTCTTGAAGAGCTCTCGCGGTACTTTGACGTCTTCCGACTGCGGCGCCGCATAAAGTCAGTGACGCGGCTGACGTACGATGCGGCTGACTGTTATTTGTTCCGCCCCAGCTTCTTTTATTTTTCTTTTGTTTTGTGCGCCCGAGCTTTACAGTCTGGGGAGACGCAGGCTATAAGTTTGAAAAAAAAAAAAAACTTAGCAAACATGTCTGAGGAACAGGGCAGCGCGTCACTACAGTCACGTGACTTCACGCTCGAGCCGGAAGAGAAGACAATGCTGAATAAAGTCGTAATTCTGCTATTTTTGGACCAAACTGTATTTTCGATGCATCAACACAATCTTACTGACCCACTGTTGTCACATGGACTACTTTGATGATGTTTTTTCTGGACATGGAAACCGTACATAGATTTTCAATGAAGGGGAAAGCTCTCGGACTAAATCTAACGATAAAACATCTTAAACTGTGTTCCGAAGATGAAGGGAGGTCTTCCGAGTTTAGAACGACATAAGGGTGAGTCATTAATTACATTATTTTCATTTTTGGGCGAACTATCCTTATTTAGTAGTCACGCTGTTCCCTTTGGGGGCGGAGGCGAAAACACAAGCTTATACAGTATGTAAATATACACACAGACAATGACGCCCCCCGCTGCACGCTAGAATCTCCGGAAAAACAAGCCTATTTTAACCGCAAAATGTACGCTTTTAAATATACAAAAACTGCTATCTCAAACATGGAGAGGCTTCTTCGTGATCTTAACTAACAGATTCTGCAATAAAACGAAAATCACAAATTTCGAAAAAAAAACTTTGTTTCTCATTTTCTCGAAACTTGTGCTGCCGACTTGAGTCCCTGGTTTCCGTGACGGGTCACATATTTTTTCACATGCTTGCAGAAAATGGTTTACCAAAACTAAGTTACTGGGTTGCTCTCATTCACATTTTCTAGGTTTATAAAAGCACTGGGGAACCAAATACAGCACCTAAACATCATGATATGTCCCCTTTAAGACCTAAAGTAACCAAGGGCTAAACACTCTTAACACTGTCATCATTATCATCATCATCACTTATTTGACTTTTGTGATACTTTGATACCTCCACGAGGCAGGGTCAGCTAAAGCAAACAGCAGTAAACTATACTGTAATTTTTAGGCCTTGAGAAGTAGCAGCCATTTGGGTGTTGTTTACCATAGAAATAAATTCCTCTGTCCCTAAAGGGGAAGAATATGGGCAGCGTGTAGGCTGACTGTGTATCCCCGTGGTTGTGTAGGTTGGTATGAACATATGGCTAAAACATGTTCACATACAATATATGTGGAAATATTTTAAGAACCATTTCATTTTTGATGAGAAAAGGCGGCGTTGTTACTCCGGTGAAAAACAGTACGATCAAACAAATAAAGTTATAGGGAGGGGCAATCTTTAGTGAGATATTTATATCATAAATCTATATAAAGATGTGCTTAGTACAAACAAGAAACAAAGATTTCTCAGATTACTAATGCTTTTTAAGTTTTGATTTATGTAAACTATAGCGTGTGACAAACACAAAATTGAGAAAAGGATAAAACATGCTTACGAGTCAGGAATAATTCACCCAAACAGTCTGTCTTTAAAAAACAAATGACGTTAAAAAGAAATATGCCAAGTCTCAAAATTCTGTCATCTTTTAAAAGCTGTCATTCTTTGAAGTTCATTTTCTCACAGTGTCTGTGGTCACCCCCACACAAAATTATGAGATAATGACTGTGTACCAAATTTTAGGGAGATGCCTACATAGGCAGCATTATTAGGAATCATGGGAGGCTGGCACAAAATGTAGCCAACAACATTATCCTTTTTTGTAAGAAACTGACCAACTTCTTAAACTTCATTACATTCATTTTTTAATGGAAAAGATAATCCCATAATGCACTGCAAAGAGCTTAGTAAAAACATACATAACAAAAGTCTGATATAAATATTCTTCCAGTTCAATTCCCGAAGGTTTTTGGTTGTTCAAGTAATAAAAATGTACTACTAATGCTGCGTTCACACCAGCTGCGGTAGAGGTCATTTCAATGTTAAGTCAATGTGAAGAAGAGCTGACGTGCATCTGGAGGTCTCGCTGCACGAATGAGGCATTTAGCGCGGCACGGTAGAGGCGATTCCGCCTCATTTGCGTGTCTAGTTCGCATGAATGACGTGAATTTAGTGTTGCTGCGGGAAACACGCAAGTTGAAAAATCTGGACTTTGCCGGAAAAATAAGCCGCGTTAACCAATCAGGAGCTTGCTCTAGAAGTGACGTGATTGCAGGAAGTGAGCGGAGTCGCAGAAGCCCCTCCCATTACGCGAATTTCTCGAATTTCTCTTGAATGTCTCGATGACTAGAATTTCATGTGCGGCTTTCACGCACGAATGAAACAAATACACTCATGTTCAAGTGTCCAACTACGCATGGTAGACGCGAATTTGATGCCTTAAACATGCCTGGTGTGAACCCACAGTTAAGCTAAGTCCAACCCTTGGCCAAGCCCCCCATCATAGGGTTGCAGAGATTTCACAAAGTAGCCTATAAGATGTGATCCTGTATCAAAAAATTTTGGTGGTCCTTGATCAACATTTTAATCAAAGAAACATCACATTACCCTTAACTCAAACCCTAACCATTTTTACCCCTCAAATTAGTGTGAAATAATAGTTTGATAATTTTTTTTAAAGATTATTAAATTGTCAATTCCTCCAGAAAACAGTGTAATGCGCACTTGAGAGTTTACATTTATTTTAGACAAAAATCTTTTAGCTGAGCTTATTGCAATATTGGGACAAATAATAGACAGTATCGCTTTGGGGCAGCGCTGCATGAGAATTTTAATTTCATGTAGTATTTTAATTTGAATAAAATTCATAAGAGTGTCATTTTAAATGGAAATCGATCGAAATTAAGTCACAATCTCGAACTTCGAATTAAAAAATGGGATCGTCGATGCTGCCACGCCCCCATGTCACGTCCGGTCGGCTTGCCAAGCGGGAAAAATAACCTATCAAGAGGTGCCTTTAAAAACATATGTCCAGCGGAACACGATTGATATTTTAAACACGAGGGATGTATTGCTACAACTCCTTGACATGCATATCATAAACAGAATTATTACCTAGTGATCTGACTTCGGACAGAGCGCAGCTCTGTGTATGTGTTCGAGAGTGAGAGAGGCGCCAAGATGCAGCGGGTTATATTTTAAACAAAAGGGATAGTTTGCCTCAGCTCGCATGAAACGCATAAAACTGAACAAATACGTAAGGATTACTACTTTAGTTTATGTTTAGACTTCGGACAGATGTGAGAGTGCACGTGAGACAGGGAGAAGTGCAGCTGCATATGACGCGCTGGATTTATTTCAAATGCTTGGAGTCCAAGAAGCGCCCGCATTAAGTCCATGTGTGTACAAGAAGGAATCCTCTCTCTAGTGAAGCACACAAACCCCCATGCGAGGAAAAGCACGCAATGTGCATGTTAATGTGAAACTATATAAATAATAATAATAAATAATAATGGCATAGCATTTTTTTGTCTTTAAAAAAAAAAAATTTAAATTGAGAATCGAATCAAATCGTGACCTTAGAATCGAAAATGTAATTGAATCGAGGATTTGGAGAATCATGACACTCCTAAAAATGTATATTTTTGTGCCTTATAGTGGGTCCCTCAATGCTTAGGAGGTCCGAGACCACCCCAGCCCCCCTCAATTTGAACACTGGTCCTGTGTGCTATTTGTACAACACATATTTAGTTGCTTCCCATGCACACTGTCAGAAAAAATGGTCAGAAATGATCCCTGGGGCAGTATGCACCAATATGTACCATTTAGGTAGAGATATGAATACGTTTGGTACCATTATATATCTTTAATGTATTAATATGCACTCTTTGGAACCAACATGAACATGTGAAATACTTATATGAATGTACTTTTTGAAAGGGTACCACACCAGTGACAGCTAGGGACCATTTTTTTTAAACTTTAAAAACTTTTTTTTCAATATCTCATTAATGACGATTATGGTTATGATGCGGCCCCAGAAGGGTCAATTAATGCCGTAAACAGCAAGGCAGCTTACTAGGTTTAGGAACAGAGCCAATGAAAAAAAATTCACAATATTGTTTCAGAACCTCTGGGAACTTTCTTGTTAAATCCGTGTTTTGTTGTTCGGTGCCATTTTCTCGCCTAAGAGAACAGACATTCCTTTTCCCACATACACATGAAAACATTGCAGAGACATGCATGCCACCAGCAAATCAACTAATGTGCTATAATTATACATTGATGCTTTGAAGTGCTGCTTGTGCATATTTGTCCATACTATTCAAAGAACATTAAAGAGCATCCAAAATAACACTCCAGAGATAGATCCAATGCACTATTTAGTCAAATGCGAACCTCTCTCCGTACATACTGTACAAACACAATCTGAAACTTATGACTAAAGTTCAAAGTGCTGTCGAAAGATTTGTTTTTGGAGACTTTAAAGGCCTTTCTCTTTGAATCCCCTCTGAATGCGTGTTGAGTAAAACTGAATCGGGAGCTAAAAAAAGATATTTTTCCCCATGAATGGATTTCCCAGCATCCCTCAGGACACCTCAAACATTGTTAAAGCGACATCAAAGGCAATTACCGAACGCAGTGCCAAGGTGTGCGCTCTCCCTCTCTGACTCAGCTTTGTGCCCCATGCATATTTCATTTCGGCCTTTGTGAAAGTAAATGTGTGTGGGCCGCTGTGGGCGTGAGC
Source organism: Paramisgurnus dabryanus (assembly GCF_030506205.2). NCBI lineage: Eukaryota > Metazoa > Chordata > Actinopteri > Cypriniformes > Cobitidae > Paramisgurnus > Paramisgurnus dabryanus. Next base: position 6,708,022 of record NC_133348.1, read on the forward strand.
GCCTCCCAGAATCCTTTGTGTCCGATTTCAGCAGCGCAGGTGGTATGTCAGAGATTTAAGGTGCTTTTTTGCAACAGGTAGTGGCTTTTGTGTCGAGCCTGATTGAGCTATCGCGTTTAAACAAGACGAGGGCGATGAAGACGGGACAAAGGCCGCATGTCGCCCACCTTTAACAAAGCAGGCGGGTGTCGTCTGATCTACCGGTTCATCTCTTGTGACATACTACAGGAGCAGCTCTGAGGCGCAAGGTGATCCCTGCCTTTTTTAACAACTTCCTGTTCTTGTCACCGGTCCACTCAGATTACAACATCGAGCTTGTTCTGGCCGTTTCAGTGCCAACAAACTAATTTTCAGGTGTGCAATTGATCTAAGCCATCTATTTAACACCTCTATCCTCCAGGGAGTGTGTGGGCTGGTAATTGAGCCAAGTTAGGAGATGGTACTAGTTGAATCGTGACTGAAAGTCCATCCTTTTTTGGAGCGTCATTTCCGGCAGACTGTGCATATGTTCGGACTGTGACAAAAGAGATTAGTTTCATGTTCTTCTGCAGTATGACTAAGTGCATTAATCAAATTGCTTCTTCCTTTTCTCATTCATCTCTTCCTATCAGTTTCTCCATCAAGATCAAAGCCTGCTTTGAATAAGCAGTAAAATACATCCTACCCAAAGTGGAGAATAACTTCCAGGATTACGTAAGTATGCCCATTCAAATTGTAACATTTTAGTTATATATAATAAGAATTGTGTTATTATTTGGAGACCGTTTCGAGTTCAAACACATAAGCCTGGGATAAAACAAACCAAATGAAAATGTGCCTATTAAGATACAGTATGCATATATGACTGCATTATTTGTTAGAGCTTGTTTGTAAGTCTTTCCTGTTTATAAAACCATATAAATAAATAAAAGTTTTATAGCTAAGATATATAAAATATATATTTTATGAGAAATATTTAAGAGGGACATATCATGAAAATCTGACTTTTTCCATGTTTAAGTGCTATAATTGGGTCCATAGCGCTTTATCAACCTAAAAAATGTGAATAAGAACAACCCAGTAACTTAGTTTTGGTAAACCATTCTCTGCAAGCATGTAAAAAATAGGTTATTGGAATTTGGCTCCCCTTGTGCTGTCAGAAGGGGATAATACCGCCCCCTAATCTGCACTATCCAACCGCAGCACTGGCACTCATTTGCATTTAAAAGAACAAACCAAAAAACGGCACATTTTTGCATACACCTACAAAGTGGCAATTTTAACATGTTATAATAAATTATCTATATGATATTTTGAGCTAAAACTTCACATATGTACTCTGGGGACACCAAAGATTTATTTTTGTCATCTGTGAAAAGTTCTTCAAGTTACAGATTTGTCAGATCTGAGCCCAGACTGTGAACTTGTCTGGAGTACATTTCTGGAAAATATTACCTTTATTTAAGGTAAGAACTGACCATTTACAGTATAGTGAAAAAATATTTCTGTGCAAGCTGTCTAAATAATATCTGAATATATTTAGGAATTTAATATAAAATTTGTTAACTTTAGTGTTAATTAGTTAACAAGTATAATTAAGGAAGAAAATATAAATATATAAACTTTCACAGATGTTCAATAGCAAAAAAAAAAAAAAAACAATATCTCTGTTATATCTCTATTGTTTTTTTCAAGACAATATTAAGATTACATGGAAAGCAAATTGCGATTTTGCTTGTATCCAGCTTCACACATTTAGAGATCTCACCAATAGGACAATCAGAAGTCAATCCAAAGGACATTTTTGAAAAACCACCTGATATACAAAAGTGATATTTGAATGAAGTCTAATGAGCTACAAAAAAGCGACAACCGAGCAACAAGTCTTTCCTTTGGGGTTTAGCTCGTGCACTCATGCATGCATGTGAACACACACACACAATAAAGCGAATATAAAAAGGTAAGAAATGGTTCTTCATCTGAAGAATGGTTCTTGAAGAACCAAGAATGGTTCTTATATGCCATCGCTGTGAAGCACCTTTATTTTAAGAGTGCACACGCACACACACATATAATATCTACCTGACTATTAGAAAATGAATACAGTCCAGGGAGCATTCAATATCTAAAAATTGCTGTTGAAATAACATGTTTGCATGCCAGCTACAATTAAATAGCTTTAAATGAATATGCCTTTGATGATATTTTTAGATGGTCCTTCCCTTCACAGAAGCTGCACTCAGTTCTTAGAGATTTTCCCCTTGCTTCAATTACCTATTGATGAGAAGGTTTCCCTCCTCTGGCACAGCTCTGGAAAAACGTTGTCTGGTTCACTTTTAAGATGCCTCCAAAATCTATAAGTGGGCAACAGAAGCTGCCTTTTAATACTAATCTGGTCGAATTATTTGGGATTCTTGGATTCTTTGGAATGCTTATGGAGTAACTAAACAATCTTACTGTACTGTATTTTCTTTTTTTTAGATCTTAGGTTTAGTTTAGTTTTATTTTTTTGGTTTCTATCTCCCTGGCATTCTCACTAAATGATAATTGCTACCATGGGATAATAGTCAATACTGTAGCTCAGTTTTGATAATGAGCAACAAAATATGCCCCGGAGAAAGCGAGCGAGCGAGTCTGTCTTATGCCACACATGTAGACAATTACTCCACACCCATCTGCCATTAGGCAGAGTTACAGAGAATGTTTTCTACTTAATTAAATCCAAATCTCTCAATAGTGGAGCCTGAATGAAATATAATGTGTCTGGGTCTGTTTCTTATTTTTTTTAGTTATGTTGAAAATGTAGAGAACATTATACAACAGTTTAAAAAAGCTGTGGAGAGTTAGACTATCAGAAATCATTTAAAGATGAACAATGCAGGAAAATTTCTAAATTGATTCAGATAATTCAAATCCTTAAAAATGTAAAACTAAAGGTGATTAATAGGTTCTTCACAGCGATGCCATAGAAGAACCATTTTTGGTTGCTTAAAGAACATTCATGCAAATGTCCTTTTTATAATCTAAAAAACTTTTTTCTTTATAGAACCAGGTTCTTCTACACTGTAAAAAAATGCTGTAGTTATGCAGGTGTTTGCCAGTAACTTACTGTAGATTTACATTTATGTTATTTACTGGCAACAGTTTGTTCAAAGTTAAATGAACATTAAACATTTACAGAATAAAACTATAAAATAACAGCCTCACGCAAAGCATTGTGGGACCCAGAAATCCTCATCAACATTTTTCCTTCAGATTTTTGTTCCCAGAATGCTTTGCATGAGGCTGTTATTTTAGTTTTACTCTGTAAAGATAAAGACTTGTTAATGTTTAATGTTCATTTAACTTTAAACAAACTGTTGCCAGTAAATAACAACAATTTAAATCTACAGTAAGTTACTGGCAAATAGCCGCCAATAATACTGTAATTTCTACAGACATTTTTAACAGTGTATGGCATCTTGAAGCCTCTTTATTTTTAATAGTGTATGTTGCCATGTGCTCCTAAAAACAATTTGAACTCTCATATTTTGCTAATATTGTTATAACTGTAAATACAGTAAATAACTAGAAATTACAGTGTTACTGGCAGCTGGTTGCCAGTAACTTCCTGTAGATTTAAATTTATGTTATTTACTGGCAACATTTTGTTCAAAGTTAATTGAACATTAAATATTTACAGAATAAAACTATATAATAACAGCCTCATGCAAAGAATTGTGGGACCCAGAAATCCTCATCAACATTTTTTCCTTCAGATTTTTGTTCCCAGAATGCTTTGCATGAGGCTGTTATTTTAGTTTTACTCTGTAAAAATAAAAAGACTTATTAATGTTTAATGTTTATTTAACTTTAAACAAGCTGTTGCCAGTAAATAACAAAAATTTAAATCTACAGTAAGTTACTGGCAAACAACCGCCAATAATACTGTAATTTCTACAGAAATTTTAACAGTGTATGGCATCTTGAAGCCTCTTTATTTTTAATAGTGCGCATTGCCATGTGCTCCTTAAAACAAACAAAGTCTCATATTCTGCTAATAATGTAATAACTGTTAATACAGTAACTTTAAAAAATTTCAGTAGAAATTATAGTGTTACTTGCAGCTAGTTGACAGTAACTTACTGTAGATTTAAATGTATGTTATTTACTGGCAACATTTTGTTCAAAGTTAAATGAACATTAAACATTAACAAGTCTTTGTCTTTACAGAGTAAAACTAAAATAACAGCATCAAGCATGAGATTCTGGGAAACAAAATCTGAAGCAATAAACGGGAAAAGGTCTATGAGGATTTCTGGTTCCCAGATTGCTTTGAATGAGGCTGTTATTGTATAGATTTATTCTGTAAAGATTAACTTGTTAATATTTAATATTTATTTAACTTTGAACAAACTCTTGCCACCAAATAACACAAATTTAAATCTACAGTAAGTTGCTGGCAACCAGCTGCCAGTTATACTGTAATTTCTACGGGTTTTTTTTACAGTGGCAGATGCTTTAATTCAGAGTGACTTTACAAGGTCTACATTTTTGTCAAAACACTCCTAAAAATAAAGATGCTTCACAATGCCATAGAAGAACTCTTTTTGGCTGAATGGTTCCATAAAGAACCTTTAACATCTGAAGAACCTTTCTGTTTCACAAAATGTTTTTTGTAGTGATAAAAGGTTCTTTAGATTATAAAACGATATGAAAACCTTTCTAAAAACCTTTGACTGAATGGTTCTTTGAGGAACCAAAAAATGGTTCTTATATGGCATTCCTGTGAAGAACCTTTTAAGCACCTTAAAAGTTTTAAAAGTGTATGTGTGTTCAAACTGATAACCTCTACCAGAATGCTAAAATAATAATATAAATAATAATTTTAAATATTATCTTACTATTTTAACTTTCAAGTTGAGTTCCTCTGGGATATCAAAACCAAATAGCCTGACATCATTTACAATTTAAACATACCGAGTAGTTACACGTGCACTTGTTTATTATCTGGTAAAGCTAAAAGTTAATGAACTTTTTCATGGAAAAGGTAAGATAATATGTGAAGATTCTTGAATCATACCTAAAATACTACACTATTCTAAAAAATAAAACTAATAAATTTAATGCAAAATGTACATCATCTGGTAAATACATTTTACAAAACTCCTGTACACCTACCATTACAAATAAATAAATCTGGTTGTCTAAGGTGGGCTTATGATTATCTCACCCAGTGGTACAACATCTGCACATATCTGTGTTAGCCACAATAAAAATATATTCTTCAGTAGCAAGCGCTAAGCTTCATCCTGTTCTCCTCTCATCCCAGTCTAGTCGCACCCCAGAGAGCCTGCCGAGGGTCAGAGGTTAACATGCTAAAAGAGGCCGCTGATTGCTGCGAGTGGCTCTCTGGTTCTCCGCATGCATATGACAGAGCTAAGCACGCGTGCTCGGGGAACAGGCCTCGCACAGCTGTGTTTGGAAAGCAGACATTCAGACCTGAAAACTGCTTTACAACATTTCTCTTGGAGGAATCGTCGAAACCCATAGATCACCCGAATGAATGGGCTCTCTCACTATTCCTCTGTGTGACATGGGAAAGTCATATTTCTTTATGCACAATATGGATTTGTGCTTGTGGCTGCCTGTTACGTTTGTGCATTGAATAAATATTTTTTTCTTATATCAATTTGAAGTTTAAAAAGCCGTTTAAAGACATTCCCTTGTAAAAAAACAAAAACAATTTTTTTTAGCTCTTTTTGAATTTGTTCTTGATCCAAATCTGAAGCTGACAATAAAAATAGATTCATAAAAAAATACAACTCAACTAAAATCTCCTTTTAATTTGTGAGGGCAGTTATATCCAACGAACTGACTTTAAGCATGTACACACCCACTAATCTAATAGTCCATGTCAAACGTTTACTTATTTGCTTTTACATTATATCATCAGTATTTCATAGCCTGCCTTTCCAAGCATATCCAACAAAATTCAGAATACGTTTATTGGAAATCTCCTTAAAACTTCAGCTGGTTGACCTCTCAGTGAATGTTTGTAAACATCAACACATGACTGTTTCTCAAAATGCAGAGAGGGCACTTACCCCAAAAGAAGCTCTGCTGACACGGGGTCACCGAACTGAAGAGGCTATTGGATGCCATGTCGCCACAGTCGGTCACTTGGCATACAAATTTTCGTTTCTCTGCGGTTTCGCCGACCCTTGATGCTTCTTAGGTTAGGAAGATGCGGCATGCCAGAGGAAGATGCAAAAAAGGAAAAAACATCCGCTAGAAATGCGCTTTTGTATCAACTATTTTCATGACCACAAGTAATGACCAGGTCTGGTTTACAAAAACGCCACCTTATTGAACTGGACGGAGCCAAGCTCGCTGCTGAGTATAGTGCGGTTGAAGCGTACTTACTGGTTGGTGCCGTCCTTAAACCTGAAGTTGACCGGCGACAATTAACCATTTACACCCCATGCAAAAATCCTGAGCCGAACTTCTGCGGTTCTGTGGTTGCTCGTGAGGTGAGCGAAGGCTTCACACAAACCCAAAAGAGGCAAGAGCCTTTAAAAATCTCTTTTCTCATTCCCTCAGAAAACTGTCACTGGAGAAGCGGGGTCACATGCTTGTGACATCACGGGAGTAACAGAGATGTGTGGGCCAACTTGCTGCTGTGGCTTTTGGCTCCTTTTTTCATCCTCCGCCGCCTTCCTCTGTTTTCCTTCTGCTGGGGACGCGTGGTTCGGCTCTTCCTGGCATTCAGGAGGGGCCACGGGGAGGGAATGGGTGGGTGTGATGCTACTCACACCGCTCGTGAGTCATGAGGGGGGGTGTGAATGCTAAGCAGCCTCCGTCTTCCTCAAAGTAGGGGTGGACTTCGTCTACATCTCCATCTTCACTGTACGTCTCCCTCTCGCACCGCACCGCACTGCTCTCAGAGCTTGCCGGGTTGGCGTGCTGGAGCCTGTCTTGGCTGTCATGTCAAAGACTGACCCTGAGGTGATGTGAGGATAGCTGGTTATGATGTGGAGGTGTGCGTCTGTTTTCTTCATACTGTAAAGAGACAACATATTCATGAGTCTGTCAGCAAACCTTTTACTGAATAAACTTGCGAGTGCGGGTAAGCTCATTGCCTCAAAGCAAATAACTAATGTGTTTACAATGGGAAATTAAGCTGTTTGTGAAAGGTGAACTGTAAAATTTCAATAGAGTTAACTGAAAGTGCAAGTAAACTGAATTCAGAATGGCAATTTAATCACTATCATGTTCACTATGTGTGACCCTGTCAAGTTTGATTTCAATCATCGATTTTCCATTGATTTCAATCTTTGACATGACCTTACTCAGTCAATATTAAAGATATCAAGATTTTATTTTTCTTAAAATTATGTATAGGATGAATTTATGTAGGAAGCAGTAAATTACAAAAAATACTTTAGCTGGGTTTTCACATTCAATTCAACTTGAATTTGGCAAAAAATTCTTAATAATAATTATTATTATTTTAGCATAACTGAGATTGGCCAGGGGATTTTATAGCTCCTAGCATGCATTGCATGTTATCGGATGAGTTTATGTTGGTTTTTTTTAACATAAAAGATATTCATGGGGGAAACATTTACTGATCAAATATCAATCGTATGCATGTTTGGCCAACTAACCTATAAGACGTGTGGGGAATTGTAGGCTACTGTATACTCTTTAGTTTACTCATTCAGATTACAGTTGTATTTTCAAAGCACACAATCACACAATTGCAATACTTCTTCAAAATAAGTGGTGAGAAGCTTTAAAAGGGACATTTCACAAGACTTTTAAACAACACTGAAAAAATATTCATTCAATTTACTAAATTTTTTTAAGGTAGCCTAAGTGGTTGCACAGAATTTATTCAAGCTACTTTAAACAAAAGTTTTTTGTTTTGTTTTTCAAATTTTTTTTGTTTATTTGTAGCTTAAAAAAATTGATTGCGACCACTTACCTTAAAAATGTGGGTAAATTTAATTAATCATTTTTTTCAGTGAATGTAAAATAAATCTTTGGTGTCCTCAGAGTACGTATGTGAAGTTTTAGCTTAAAAAAACATATGGATCATTTATTATAACATGTTAAAATTGCCACTTTGTAGATGTGAGCAAAAAGGTGCTGTTTTTGGGTGTGTACTTTTAAATGCAAATGAGCTGATCTCTGCACTAAATTAGACTGCCGTGGTTGGATAGTGCAGATTAAGGGGCGGTTTTATCCCCTTCCGACATCACAAGGGGAGACAAATTTCAATGAGCAATTTTTTCACATGCTTGCAGAGAATGGTTTACCAAAACTAACTTACTGGGTTGATCTTATTCACATTTTCTAGGTTGATAGAAGCACTGGCGACCCAATTAAAGCACTTAAACATGAAAAAAATGTCCCCTTTAAGTGAATATAAACACTTTGGGGTGATTTCCCAGACAGGGATTAGACAAAAAAAATGTATGAGCTGTCCAAACTGAAAACAACTTGCACTGACATATCTTAAAATATACCAGTGCCATTTGTTTTGCACACAAGTAATGTTTTTAGTAAGGCATGTTTGTTAAAACTAGTTATATTTCCTAATTAAACTAAGGCCTAGTCCTGGCTTAAGCTAATCCCTGTCTGGAAACCATCCCGTAGAGTAAGTACACAGCACACAAAGCATTCAAAGAGTTTTAATTCCAGTATGCATGTGTGATTGAGTCGGTTTTTCTGTTCTGTAATTGGTTGGAACCGAAGTGACTGATTCCTGTAAGTGGCAATATATTATGCCATACCTGTCAGCTGGCTGTGAGAATAAAAGAGGCCTCCCAAACATGTGACAAACTGCTATCATGCTCGCTGACTCACAGGTTTTATACGACGCGCAGCCTTTTGACTGGAAGCGGATCAGGGCTGCTTTGTGATTACACTTTTAGCTATTTGTTTAAACAGATAAAGTAGGAACGTATTGAAGGTCTGGAATGTATGGAATGCCTCAGGTATTTTCTCTTTTCTGACTCTTAGAGCACAGACATTAGTGTTGGGGGGTGACTATATTTGCTACCAACTTTGAGTTCCTATGCAGTAAAAATGATTTTGCTGCCTTACATTTTTGATGTAACCAAATGGCTTTACAAGTCATTTCAACTTACTATATTACTTTTTGACACTTAAACTTTTAAAATTAAATTACATTCACTCTTTTTGCAGATGTAGATCCAAAGCGACTTACAGTGCATTGTAAGTTATACATCTTATATCAGTATGTGTGTTCCCTGTGTTCGAACCATAGACTGTAAAAAAAGATGGACGACGCGACGTCGCTTCCTTCCATTGTAATGAATTGAAGCTAAAATGTCCGAACATGAGCGCTGCCATGTTACGTAAAAACGCCAGTTTGGAGCCAGGACATCCGCAGAAAGAAATCATCAATGGCAGAGGCAAAGCCAGGGTTTCAAACTTCCGCCCAAACACTCGCACGCCCAATTCAACCATGCCAATCCTAACAACATGCCCCGTTTCTGTAGCTTTAAATTACAAGCTAAAATGTAACTCATCACATAAATTAACAAATCGAACACATATAACCGTGATTTTTGAGCCGAGTCTCGTTCGTTTGCATGGAGAGGGTGGGGTTTATGACTTGTACTGCAGCCAGCCACCAGGGGGCGATCAAAGAGCCAGCAGCTTCACTTTTCAAGATGTATGAGGCACACCCGGTTCGAACCCATGACCTTTTGTACATGAATTAAACTTGTAAATTGAAATAAGTTATAGCTTATTAACTTATCAATAGTCAAAATTGAACATAATTAAACTTAAAGCATAATCATAGCATGAACATCTGACTTTTCCATGTTTAAGTGCTACAATTGAGTCTCCAGTGCTTCGATCAACCTAGAAAATGTGAAAAAGATCAACCTAGTAACTTATTTTTTGTAAACCATTCTCTGCAAGCATGTGAAAAAATAGGTAATTGAAATTTGGCTGCCCTTGTGATGTCACAAGGTGATAATACCGCCCCTTAATCTGCACTATCCAACCACGGCACTGCCATTTAGTGCAGAGATCAGCTCATTTGCATTTAAAAGGACACACTCAAAAACGACACATTTTTGCCACACCTACTGTACAAAGTGGCAATTTTAACATGTTATAATAAATTATCTATATGGTATTTTGAGCTAAAACTTCACATATGTGCATATTGGGGAGACCAAGGATTTATTTTACATCTTTACAAGAAATGTCTCTTTTAAGTATTTAATGCAGCAACACATTTTTGGCAAAATAGTTGATGCAATCATTTGTCTTTGGGCTAGATAGGTAGTTTTAAAAGTCTGTCTAATTTTGTTTCACACCAAAATTTACAAATATACCAGACGAATTTCAATATAAACTTTCGTATACAATATGCATTGTATATACATCATGTATACTCATTATATATGAATGCATAAATAAAACCATTAAATGAAGGTCTATATGCCCTTTTCGGAATTACAGATAAACTTAGTATGACTTAAACTGTAATGTTAAAGAGTCAGTCTCCCAGACAGGACTTAATGCTAGTATAAGACTAAAAAATCATTATTTGAGCTGTCCTAAATAACCACTGACATATCTTAACCCTTATGTGTTGTTGGGGCCATTTTTGGCCATTTTTGCAATTTTTTTGTCTTAATTTGGCCACAACTTTCTCTGTGTTTCAGCAAATGGAATGATTTTTGGTGACAAATCTTATATTTACACATATTTTAAGAAAATGCTTTGAAATTTTTCAAAAACTTAACAATATACCGTGGGCAAATTTACTACCCTTACGTGTTGTTAGCGGCCAAAAAAGGCCACTAAATTAAACTGCTATAAAAATTTATCGGATGAAATTTTTTTCACATTTTTTTTGCATAAATCTGTTAATCAACCTCAGTACTGATCAAAACTACCAAATGTTTGCAAAAATTCCATGATTTTAACTCTTTCATTGCCAAGTTTATAAGTAGTGTCACTGATTTGGGGGAAAAAAACACACAAAATGACAGATTTTCAATATAAAACGTGACTGTGGACTGGATTTTCTTTTACCTTTTTTACAGTCTTGGGCATGCCAAAGATTGGTAAAAACATTGGCTTTGATGCATTTTTAGTTTTTGTGCAGCATCAGATTAAATTTTTTTCTCCCTCATTTATTGTTTGTGGCCATTTTTTCCCCATTGACTTCCATTATAACAACATTTTTTGATTGCTGAGCCATGACACCTTATTACCATGCATTCTTGATTCTTTGTGCCTTTTCCTTTTGCAAAGAGGTAAGATTTGTCATTTTTACTGTTGATCACCATGTGGCACCATTAACCCTTTAGTAGCCTGTGCAAAAAAACAGAGCATAAATTCTGGTTTGTACATTGAGTTATATGGAATATAAAACCATTGTGTGTGTACGAGTGTGTGTGTGTACGAGTGTGTGTGTGTGTGTGTGTGTGTGTAGGGTTAGTGTTAGTATTGAGGAGAGAGCACCTCCCTTGCGCACCAGTTAGTGCTGCAATGGTGAGAGGGATTTAGTCTCCTGTAGCTGTCCCTCTAGACACAAATCCACAGACACCAGCAGGCACCAGCAGCTCAGGAGTGAAGAGGGGAACATGCAAGTGGTGTACAGAACCAAAAAAAGAACAGTCAGCACTTGTATCCATTGTGGTAGACACACTTGCAGAGAGCACCAAGTAATATGCTGCAAGTCCTGCTGAAAAGACTGAACACACACACGAACACATATACACACCAAAAAATTAGTTTGATTGTTTAGTTCTCCATCCATCCTCTACTCTTGCTTCATTGTTCAGTTTATTTGAAGTTGTTTTTGCATTTTGGTTCATAATAAATGTTGTTCATAAATCTGATGCAGAGAAGATTTTTTACAGATTTTCCACACAGACGCACACACATGCAAGCAAGCACGCACGCAGACACACACACACACACTCTCTCTCTCTCTCTCTCTCTCTCTCTCTCTCTCTCTCTCTCTAATATGCTGTTATAGTCCATATAACTCAATGTACAATCCAGAATTCAAGCTCTCTTTTTTTGCACAGGCCACTAAAGGGTTAATGGTGCCACATGGTGATCAACAGTAAAAATGACAAATTTTACCTCTTTGCAAAAGGTAAAACCACAAAGAATCAAAAATTCATGGTAATAAGGTGTCATGGCTCTGCAATCAAAAAATGTTGTTATAATGGAAGTCAATGGGGAAAAAATGGCCACAAACAATAAATGAGGGAGAAAAAAATTAAATCTGATGCTGCACAAAAACTAAAAATGCATCAAAGCCAATGTTTTTACCAATTTTTGGCATGCCCAAGACTGTGAAAAGGGTGAAAAAAAATTCAGTCCACAATCACTTTTTATATTGAAAATCAGTGATTTTGTGTGTTTTTTTTCTCAAATCAGTGGCATCACTTATGAGCTTGGCAATTAAAGAGTTAAAATCATGAAATTTTTGGAAACATTTGGTAGTTTTGATCAGTTCTGAGGTTGATTAACAGATTTATGCAAAAAAAATTGATAAAAATATTAATCTGATACATTTTTACAGCCGTTTTATTTAGTGGCCTTTTTTGGCCGCTAACAACACGAAAGGGTAGTGAATTGGAACAAGGCACAAGGGTTAAAATATATCAATGCCATTATTTTGTCTCAGATGCACACCATGTTTTTTGTAAGGTTTGCTTCTAAAAAGGTTTGCACCTAAATGCCCTGAAAAAACTAATGCCCTGGTTTAATCTAAACCCTGTCCAGGAAACTGCCCCATATTATTTAATTTTCAAGCTCTAGCTACTTTTAAAAGCTGTTGGGAAATTATGGTGGAAAGAGTAAAAAAAGGGAATTAAGAAGGGCTGCTGGCTAAATTCAAGCCGTATCCTCCACATTAACATCTCAGCTACACGCTCAGAAACACATGCACTACTGCGCTAGCTATGTTATTCTTTTTAACATCTAAGATAAAAAATACTTAAACTTGACCAGAGATGATGGTCTGTGGTTTTGTGGTGACTAGCCCCATAATTTTCACCCGATGTCAATGATCCATTAATAAAGCAATATGAATATAACGTAGGCAATTTCTATCAAGATGTCCTATATTTTATTTTAAAACATTGTTTATTCATTCCTAATTTTATTTACATTGCAGGTGAAATACAATAAAAATATCAGTAAAGTTTGCTTCATTTTGTGGTATATTTGTATGAATATGATTTTTTTTTGTCAAGTTTATTTTCCCCACATCATTTAAAGCAGTTAATTTTAGAGGTAATATTTAAAGTATGTGCACCACACATAATGATGGACCAATTTGGCTGGCAGAATGTTTTCTAAATGTTAAAAATATAGTTGAAATAACAGAGCTCATGCATATATATATATACATGTTCAGATTTGGTTTGATATCCTGCCCATCGCATTACGAAACGAACAGGCAGGTACAGTGATTTAGTTTAACAGGCTACATCTGTAAAATGCCAGGCTAGTTTACACTGTGGCCGCCTCTGAATTAACATGCTTTTATAGGAAACAAACACCACTTGCAAACGGTTCCTGCTGGCTACAAATACAAATATTCAGCATCGCTGAAGGTGGAGATATAACTATATTAAGAAATAGTTTTAAAAACTCCACCGTATTAAAAAGGAGATGGAGTCTGAAATACTATTCATCTTTTAGGTCCATGGCATACTCAAGGAAAGAGAAATGTAATATTCAAAGTAATATTTCCAAAAGGATGTTTATATTTGATGTGAATTGTTCAGTATGGTTTGTAAGGTATAATTTAAATGAAAGTAGATATTTTTCTTTTGCCGTCCAATGGTGAGTCTACATCTTCCAGTGACCTAAAGGGCCTTTCTTGTGGCGTCTGGTCGACTGTTTTTGGAGTTGCAGCTTGGAAGGAAAATAAGAATTGGAAGGAGGGGGGCAGAGGGGATGTTTAATATCGAATGGCTCTCTTACAATTACAACATGCATTAAAAATAACTCCTGGAGTTAAAATTAAATGACTTTTTTGAGAATAAAGTCTAGAGACAGCGCAACAACATTATTGCTAAAGAAGATATTTTAGTTCGGTGGCCTAAACCACTGCAAGCTCAGGCAATTTCTTCCGCTCTGCCATTTTAATCAAGAATGCCGTCCAGTACAAACACAAATCTATCTACACAGCAGTTCAAAACGCCAGCGTCTCAGGGGAACCGAAGTGATGATTTCCAAGGTTTCCTTTACAAGTTTAATTACATATTCGAGGGTGTAAGGGGCTACCTATGGAAATGCTCAGCATACATTTTATTCTATATTTTACACACAATTTGAGCCATACAGAGATTAAAAGGATAGTTTACCAAAAAATGAAAGTAATGTCATTAATGACTCACCCTCATGTCGTTCCAAACTCGTAAGACCTTCGGTCATCTTCAGAACACAGTTTAAGATGTTTTACATTTAGTCCGAAAGCCGAATGTGTTGAAGCATCGAAAATACATTTTGGCCCAAAAATAACAAAAATTAAGACATTGTCTACTCTTCTGTTGTGAAGTGAATACGCGAGACTAAGTCACGTGACTGCAGTGACGTGGATGATGTATGACGTGGCTGACGTGTTATCTGGTGCGCCCGGGCTTCGTTTACAAAGGTTGAGAAACACTACTAATACGACTAATAAAGCAACAGGTAAGGGCTGTTCAACTAATAGTGATAACATTAACATTTAATATTTTTTTAAACTCTTTAATTAACTGCATTAAACAATGGTGAAGGCAGAGAGAGAGAGGGACGATAGATGGACAGGAAAATAGATCATGAGTCAGTTGGTCACATAGCTGGGGACAGTTAGTTGTTATGCGAGTAGCGTGTTACACAATATTTCCATTGACAGAGATCACATCAAAAGAGAAACAAGACTTATGACACGGCAGTCCACAAAGTGCAGTAAACAATAACGTGGACAAAAAAATGTCTGTCTGCTCAAAAAGTCTTTTGGCAGAGACTGAATGACAAAGCATTGGGTGTAGAGTGACTCCATTTCCAGATGTATAGTTAAACAATGATTCCCCTAACGTGACAGGCGTCAAGACAGACCTCTGACACTGTTTAAAAGAACTGGGTGTACCAAGATAGATGGGGGCATATAGTTTGTTTGGATTAGTCCCAGGAAAGACTGAAAACACAAACTTCTCCTTGACTTGATTATGAAAGACCATACACTTTCATTCTGTCATTTAATGAGGCATATATGGAGTTAATATTTAGACCCTAGTTGTTTGATTTTAATTATATATATACGGAGTCTTAAGGGGAACAAGATTGGAGGGCTACATTGTAGGGACATTTCAGTCCATCCGTCTTATGGCTTTGTAGTAGTAGTACATGTAGTAAACCTACTAAAATATAAATATACTTGGATGCTAATTTGGCTTTGAGTGACAGTTTGGCAGAATTGCTTTGTAGGGTGAAGAGGACATCCTGGAAATTTACTCATTATATATGTAAAAGTAGAATTTATCATTACTATTTGTTGATTAAAAATCTTTTAATAAATATTTAAATAATATATATTATAATATATATATAATATAATAAAATATATATATAATATAATTTTATAATATATATTATAATGTTAAATCCTAACAAACAAAGCATAACATTATAATAAAATGTTTTGACAAAAGTTTTTAAAACGGAGTTTCAAACTCACTTCAGTGGGTGACTGACTCTTCCATCCCTTCATTGACGTATCGTAGCAACGCCCAAGCCCAAAAATCGTTCAATGCAGCGCCCATGTATGTAAAAGAGATGTATTGACATATGTGACGAATTTAACGTTGTGCTTTCTCCAACGCTGCGGAAGTTTTTAGCTCCTTTAGGTGTAAGGTATCATTGTGTAACCACATTATCAGACCGAGGGGCAACAAAAGTCTCGTATTAAACGCGCCTCGGACACGCGCGAGGTCGCGTTTCATAACGATTTCTCCTCAGTATTTCTTTAACTTCTAAAACTATATTGACTAATGATAATGAGGCAAATATCAACGAAATCTCTGCCATACAGTATACATGGTCAAATGCACGCATATCGGATGAAAAAAAATCACAAACCTTGCAAATGTAGCTTCTGGATCTTCCTCTGAAGAGCGTTCCCACCGTGATTGTGTTGAAGGTGACGTTAACCAGCATCCCAACTGTGATCCAGCGTTTTGGTGAGACAATGCAACATTTCTGTTGCTTCTTTCGCTCATTAATTAGTTCATTTGTTAACATATTTTTAAAAAGCCTTTATTTTAGTTATTTATTATGTATTTATTAATATTTATTTCACTTTATCATTGATTTTATTTTGTTTACCTTTTTGTGTACAAAAAATTGTTTTTGTGTTGTGACACTTTTAGCTGGCCTTGACAATTATTTGCACTTACTAGCTTGATGCCTAAATATTTATTTATTTATTAATTTTTATTGAGAATATCAACAAGTATACAAAAGTATACAACCGTATATTAACAACAAAATCACAAGACAAAAAACAAGAAACAAAAATAAATAAAATGAACACACAGACAAATATAAATAAATAAATAAATAAAAATACAGGGGTATTATAATTACACCATAAAACAACCAGGCGTATGCGTCCATAGACTGTTAAAAATATGGACGTAGTGTCGTGACATCACCCATATGTTTGTGAAGAGCTTTTTGTGAAGCCAATAGTTGGTGGACCCTGTCGTCGCCATCTTGGCCCCCCGCGCGTCACCGGCATCCATTACTAAATAACGGAAAATGGCTAAAGAGGCGTCACAGTCAGCCCTCCGACTCCAGTGCAACTACGTGGACTCGCATCAAGGGTCCGTAAAGTCTGCATTACATGATGTCATCAAAGTGTGGACTCTGAGGAGGACCACAAATCTGGAGTGTGCCATTTGGGACAGGGCCAATGCAACCCAAAATCAGGAAACATTGATGCTCACTCTGGTCATTTCTCAATTCCAAGAATGCAAAGAATTAAGCCGCCTTTCCACTCTACCCGACAAATGACGGCCAATAAGCCAGAAGTCATCATTCCCTATGGAGAGTCGCAAAGGGGCTGCCTAAGGTCCATAAAAACTTGTGCGACTACACAGCATGGGATATGCCGACCGGAAGTGATGTATTTCAGTGTATTCCAATCAAAAACTGTGTGTGAGGTGAAAATGATTAATTATTTTTTAACTTTATCACTAACACTTCAAAAAGATTTATTACTGATAAGTAATACATTATTAATTTAATATTTACACGTTATTATTTTTAATCTTGTCTCAATATGTTCTCTCCAAAAATATTTGTGGTCTTTGTCATAATGCATAGCTGTTTATTGTTTCATTAATTTGAATTCATTTATTTTATTCCACTATAATGAATATTCATAAATTGAAGGCTCTTGCGCTGGAATGAGCTTCTTTGCCATGTTGGCATGGATTTGCGATTAAACAGAAATTTCATGATGACTTCCAATAGAGTGCGAACTCCCTATACAGTCTTGTCTTAGCACGATAAATGATATGCGATTGTCATTTGAATCCCATCAGTAAAGCTGCATTCACACGGGGCGAAAGCGTTAATGCTTGACGGAAGGCTTGTCTGAAGCGTGGCCAACAGCCAGTCACAGTGGCCGCAGCACATGCTCCGGTCTTCCATAAACGTAATTGGCTGGCTCTGCCTAGGTTATTTGCATAAGGCAATCTGATTGGCGGACGCTCGCGTTGCTGCTTGGAAAGTTGAGAAACGTTCAACTTCTGCCGCGAGCAACGACAGTGATGCGGCACAGACGGATCCACAATTCAGTTCGCCAACGCTTGACGTCACCCATTAAAAGTGAATGGGAAGCGTCAACGCTTACGCCCCGTGTGAATGCGCCGTAAAGGAGGTTCCTTGATTTACTTGAGTAATAAATCGCCATCACCTGCTTTCAGTTGGAGTGCCATTTACTACACAAAGCCGTAGTTCACTGACAAGCTGGGCAATATTGCGGACGTATCACTCCGATTTCTGCTTCATAGCCATTTGCCCAAAATGGATTCTGGGAAACTTGCTGTCATAAGTCCACACAAGTCACCTCCCAATGCATCTTCAATAGAAAGAAAGAAGCAAAAACACATTGGGGGATTTTATGGGAACTTGGCTTGATGTGAACTTGGAACAGTACTTGGGCCGCAACTGATGGCGTTTCACAAGTCCGCAAGAATACAAGTACAGACAAGAACGCATGTTGAGAAAAGGCATGGGTGCCTCTCAATACTCAAAATTATGATTCCTAATTTCCTCGTACATTGCAGTACAATTAAAAGCAGCGAGAAAAGAGGAAGCATCATTCTAACTGGAGGCTTTCTGAGGAGTCATGAGCGTATTGTACATATTGGTTCTGCCTGTTGTTGATTAACGCCAGAAAATGATCAAGATTTGTAACATTTTTAAGTAATGGTTAGAGAGGCTTGTAACCCCGAGAGTTGCCGGTTTGAGTCTCACGGCTGGCAGGTTGGGACTTAAGCAAGACACTTGTCCCACGTTGCTCCCCAGGCGCTGCAGGGTTAGCTGACCATTGCTCCATACAGTATGTGTGTGTTCACCACTTGCTGTGTGTGTGTTCACGACTCATTGGATGAGTTAAATGCAGAGGTCACATTCTAAGTATCGGTTACCATACATTGGTCATTATATCACTTTCACTTTAAACTTTCAAATGATGTACTGTACACCAAGCACTTAACATTATGCACTATGTACTCTAACATCTAGTTCATAAGTTTTAAAAGGGTAGTATAGTCTTAGATGGAACACTTAACTGCTTTTTACTAACCGCAAATAAGCGGTTTCCGAGATGAGGGCAAATGACGTCAAACGCATAACACAATACGAGTCAATGATACACAATCTGTACATTGTACTTTTAATTCTATATTATGCTACATAAGCAAAACTGACCGTTGAGTGGATAAAGTGTCCAGCGTACATCATCCACATACTTGAATTGTATATATTTTTGTTGGAAACTTTAATGTTACCACACTATTCTAATTCAAAAAATTAGCTTTAAATAATGCGATTTGGAACAGACCTATAGAGATTTTGTGTAGAAAACAAGTTTCTAATCTATTTTATAATTCAACAAACTTGACACTGTCCTTGAAATCCAACCTAAAGTCTCATAATCTAATTTTAAGATTTAGAGCATGAAAGTTTCACATTGATTTTAAATCATGGCCTTGCTCAATACTACAGATCAATGTTATATTTTCACAGACAGTCCTTTACATTATGTAGGATGATTTTGTGTAGAAAACAGTAAATCATCAAAAATTACTTTAGCTGGATTTTCACAGAGTGGATCATAAATTGTGGTACTATTGTTTTCACATTTATTGTTGATTTGAAATGTGTTTTTGCAGCAGTATTTGAGATTTCGGTCTTTGCCCATACAGTAAAAGTAGATACAATAGGAGGTGTACCAACTTGAAATAGCTGCCTGGAGGTGGTACAAATCTCCTCTGATGAACTGACTTGCTTTAAAGGTACTTTGGGTTACTCCAGGGGGAATTTCCCTGTAATAGGAGCATGTAAAATTACTTTCAATAAAGGCATCAACTAAATGACCAATAAGTATCCTTGTGGGGTAACTCAATACAACTTTTAACACCAATGTTATTTTGGGAGATTTTTTCAACCACCTGTACAGTAAGCAAACTAAACCTTTGTTGGATAATATTTTAAAATGATTAAAGCAATAAAAAAAAATATTCACCATTTTATATGTTACCCTAGCCTGGCTTCACCCTCCTAAGTGCTTCCGCTTACTTTTTTTATTTTGCTTCAGTACTACGTCTGGGACTGCTGTGTAGAGTTTCGTTTTCTCCTGCAAAAATCTGCAGATCCAATTAGCGAACAGAGGGGGGTGGCTAAGAATGATGAAGTTGAGGTTGTGCGTCAGTTTCAATTGTAGTTCAGTAATGGCAGCGGAGAAAGACGTGAGAAAAGCTATTCGGTCCGTTGTTGCAAAACTGCCGAATATACAGAAGTTAAAGCAAAAGCAAGAACAAAGTTTGCTAAGTTTTGTTGGCCTGATCATTCAGACTTGTTGTTTCCGGCCGATTTCGGCGCATGACATATGAGTCATAGATTCAGAGTGACTCTGGGCAGATCCAATAGTGTTCAACTTCAACAGAGGACTCTCCTTAACGGAAGTAACGCTTTGCAATGGAGCGTGGCCAGACTCTCTGTACAAATGAAATGAATGTATGAGAGTCTGGTTGGACCAGGCTAATGTTACCCTGCCTGTGAAAACCCAGCTAAAGTTATTTTTGTGGTTGACTCTTTTCTACATAAAATCATTGTCCATGTAAAGAATGTATAGACAATTTCAGCAGCAACAACATAAACAAATGGCTTTTGTGGACTAAACACAACTTCCGTTAGACTTCCACATAGAAGCAATAACAACCTTTACAGTTGTTTATTTCTGAAAACGTCTCAGTTACTTACAGTATGTAACCCTCGGAAGGAAGGACGGGAACGGAGACGTCATGTCGTGACAAATGAATTGGAAACGCGATTTGCGGGACCAATTTGTCATTCACGACGTGATATCGTAGTGACCGAATGAAAGGGAACGGAGATGTCACGTCGTGAACGTGAAAGGAACGGGAAGGGAACAGAGATGTCATGTTGTGAACAATGAATTGGAAATGTGATTTGCGGGACCAATTCGTTGTTCACAACGTGACATCCTAGTGACCGACTAATAGGAAAAGGAACGGAGATGTCACGTCGTGATCGACAAACTGGAAAACGCGCTTCGCGTGACCAATTTGTCATTCTCGATGTGACGTGGTAGGGACCGACTGAAAGGGAAAGAAACGGAGATGTCACGTCGTGAAGACGAATTGGAAACGCGCTTCGCAGGACCAATTTGTCGTTCTCGATGTGACGTCGTAGTGACCGACTGAAAAGAACGGAAATGTCACGTCGTGATCAACGAATAGGAAACGTGCTCCGCGGGACCAATTCGCGTTCACGATGTGACATTGTAGTGACCGACTGAAAGGGAAAGGAATAGAGACGTCACATCGTGACCGACGAATTGGAAACGCACTTCGCGGGACCTATTTGTTGTTCTCGATGTGACATCGTAGTGACCAACTGAAAGGGAAAGGAACGGAGATGTCACGTCGTAACCAATGAATTGGAAACGCGCTTCGCAGGACCAATTTGTCGTTCTCGATGTGATGTCATAGTGACACACTTGAAAGGGAAAGGAACGGAGATGTCACGTCAACTATTAAACTGAACTAACATTCCTGTGTAAAATTAATGTATACAATGTTAGCTACAGGTCCTTGAATTCTTGCTTGGCTGCAAAACCTCTTCACACAGTTGTGATCCTATCATCTCCCCTCGTCTTTAGCAAACCAAAACATTTTGTTTTCAACAAGTTATTTGTTTCAGAGATCAGTTTCAGCCACTAGCCAGACCGATAAATAAATACATACCGAAAGTTCACTTTGGTTCAGGCGTGTAACCACAACAACACCCGTGCGTCCAATGAAACCGTCTAATAGGTGAAAATATAACCTTGATATCTTTAATGTTGACTGAGTAAGGTCATGTCAAAAATGGAAAACAATGTAAAATGAATGCTTGAAATCAAACTTTGATGTTCATTATCTCAAAAAAGTTTTTTTTAACTTTGAGACTTTAGCCTGGTTTTCACAGACAGGGTCACATACCTGCATGTGTTGAATAATAGCTAAACCAGTTCAATGAAAAGGTCTGAATGAACGATTAGTCTAAACCAACTGCTTAGCATAAGTAAATAAACAATTTTCATCTAGGGTTTTTGTATAATACAGTAGCCTAATAAAAGCATAGTAACGCTTTAAAAGCTTTTGCACAATTTGTCTAGGTTGAGGCAAACACCACCCATCTTTATTACACACCTGTGAACCAGTACAGACTGAGAATTGTTACTGGAAAATCCCACTCCCCTTCATTAAAGAAGAGCTTACGGCCTTTTCCTGATTAGTTTGTTTGTTTGTCCAAAGTCAGGTCTATCCTTTCGGACCAGCGACTTTTTATTCCCATTTGCTCCAGGGATAGAGAGATGTAGAATTCTTCTGATGATCTGTGGCTAGTGAATACTCTCTATTCACTCATTTAGCCTGTAGTGGTGATTTTGGCCTAAGCCCAGAACCTTACCTTCAGTAAGTATTACTCAAATATTTACTCTGCTGCTATATTGAGATGGAACCAGGCAAAGATGATTTAATGGGCTCACCAAAGCGTCTGCCTCGGTGCCAACAATTCTCCATTTTGGTGGTCTGTTCAGTCGTCAGACTTCAGACACTTACGGTCGGTTTTATCGCCCAGAGAGATCATGATTCAATAGTATCCTTGACACCCCTTCAGCTAGTGTTGGATAGTTGGGTAAGGAAGTCAGCCTGTGGAGAGTGATGTTTACCGTCGTACTTAAACTTGATGAGGATCACAGATGACTGGATTTGGGATTTTAGTACTGAAATTCATTGAAACTTTAATTGGTTTGGATGCCATTTTTTTCAAAAGTCGTATATTCATAAAACTCACTATGTTTTATGAATATACGACTTTTAAAAAATGTAATTGATGGTTTTGGTGTTTTGTTAAATCAATGACAACAGGGATTTAGCTGCGTATTCATTTCATCTGAAGCCGAAAGCTAAGACTGAATCCAACACATATATTTGCTGACCATACTTCAAATGACTGACCCTGATGACCATACGCAGGACATTTCCAAACTCAATTTTAACTACAGACCGTATGTATTTTCCTCATTTTGACATTTAAAAAAGCATGCCAAGTGGAAAAATTGTGTTTTTGTTTAGGCATGCAAAACGAACCAAGATATTCTAAAAATAAGCTTAGGGGAAGTTCTTGGTTTGGTTAATTCTTCTTGACCTCAAGCTAGCTGCTGAATCTTATGCGTTCATGTCTCAAAAAAAAAAAAAAAAATCCTGTAATGAGACACAGTTCACCATTTCAAGTATAATTTCATCATTTTTGTTGGTATTACTAGAATATATGTTGGTAGGAAAACAACTGGCGAAGATACAACTTGCCTTCTATAAATATAGAAATATTTACTGTACATATGACCAGTGTATGACGTGTACAGTGACTTTGAGGGGTCAGCTTTTTTAACCCTTTACCTGGCACAGCCCTTTTTGAGTGGGGGGTGAAAAGGTGATGTCATTTTTTGGTGTAGAAGCCTTATTCTGAATAATATTAATATAAAAAAATTGTTATAGCAGTCTAAATGTATTGTAATAAATAAAAATAATGAAGTATAGTATTATTTTAACATAAAATTATCAAAAAAATGTTGGTTTGGTTTGCTGTGAGATTTTCTGCATACTCTCGTCACAAATTAATAAATTATAGTAACTGCATTATTATTACTGCTAAAAGGTTTTGAAATATGAAAACTACATTCTTAGACCTTTCCAACAATATATAGTTTGTCGTGATAAATTAACATTTACATGAAAAATATTGAAGTAAATTTGGGTGTCCCGCTCACGGGACAGTGTCAGTTAACAGGTTTTAATATTATGGTATTTATGTATTTTATTTTTTGCTTTTAATGTGAAAGTGAAGTGCAGAAAGGCAGGTATAGGTGAGAGTGGAGGCATGGGATATTTTTTATTAAATTCAATTTAACTAATACAATTATTACCCGAAACATGTAATCATAATTTTTTCCTGAAGAATTGTTTTTTTATTTTATTTACATTGCTAAATAAATAAGTTTTTTCTGAGTGCAGAGATTTATTAGATTTACTAACACCTTGCGCTAGCACAAACCTTTGTCTCTTTTGCCGATAATAAACTACTGTCAGGATTTACTAAAGAAACGCAGTAAAACATTAGCGCTAAAATGGCGTGAAAACAGTTGTTTTTGCGACTGACCTTATAATGCATTTTTAAGTGTTTCCCTTTCAGATGCAAAATCTATGGCTGAAGAGTATTTAAATGAATCACGCAACAAAATTTAAGGTTTGCAGTCGTCATTTTACTGGAATGTGCGCCAATTATTAATATAAAACAAATGCTAATTTGTGCTGCTCTTGGTCGCTGTGGAAATAAGAATTTTTGCGCCTGTGTTCTTTAACGTGCTTAGACATTTTTACACGCGAATTTCACTTACATTCGTGCTTTTTTATTAAATTGCCTTCACGTTATTTGCCCCGTATAGTAAATCTGGCTCTAACTGTCTTCAATAATTATTACATCACAATACAATAAATATTCAGAAAAAAACACAATATGATGCAATAAATACAATAAGAAAGTTATAATAAGAAAACTATTATATATAATTTTTGTAGAACTATAATTTTTTAGTCCTAATACAATATGTCGAATTAAAACTTTGTAACTATTAGGCTTACGTGGGGGTCGAACGTCTGCGTAAAACTCAGTGGTCTGGTCAAACAACAATACATACAACAATAACAATACAGACACCGAACCAAAGCGCCTTTATTCACTCATTTCACTTTGCGTTTGTGTCATATTTAATTTTGCCGAAATTGTTCTTTTTGTTGGGAAAGATTTGAGTTGTGATCCGATATTCTTGGATTGCTTGCTTTGGAACCATGACGGCGAACCTTGGAGGGCTGCAGACTCCGGAAACAGTGTTCATTTCAAAAGAACCTTCCATTATTGCAATCCTTTAAAGGAAATGTGTTATTTTATTCCTTTTAATATCTTCCCTGTTTTACTATTACACTTACGTGTGTGGTCAATAAGGCAGAACTCTTCAGTTTGGACCGAGGTAAGATGAAGTGACACCTAGGTCTTGGGTGGTCATAATGAGAGCCGCTCGACTTTTAATATCTGTATGCATGACAACTTATTACATATGGTTTTCCTGTTTTAATTTCTGTTAGATGAAGATTAGTAATTTCCCCCTATGGTTTTACTGCAGGTCTCAGGCATTGGGTCATTCTGAACTCAAGTTTGTAGTAAAGTTAAGAGGGCAGTTACACTTGTAATGTACAGCCGTAAAATCATGCGCTTCATTGGATTTGTACTTGGCAATGTCTCGCACTTTTTTTGTCGTTACCTTAA
Source organism: Paramisgurnus dabryanus (assembly GCF_030506205.2). Taxonomy (NCBI): domain Eukaryota; kingdom Metazoa; phylum Chordata; class Actinopteri; order Cypriniformes; family Cobitidae; genus Paramisgurnus; species Paramisgurnus dabryanus. The sequence goes on from NC_133348.1 coordinate 6,733,174, forward strand.
TCTGTTTAACACAGCATTTTTCGATTTCACATTGACAGCATTTATGCTCTTCAACAGTAATTGCAGCTCTTTACAGACCGAGGCCATTGATAATAAAACTTTAAGGCTGGATTTGTTTCTGGGAAAGGCATGCTTGCACTTCAAAGTCCTTGTTTTGTTTATGCAGTGTTAATGGAGTAACCCAGCTACTCTCAAATCTAATCGAGGATGAATGAAAACAAATGACACTCACTAATGACATTTACGTGACTCTGATGCGTTGGTTTTGCGGTGAATCAAATCTCAAATTGATCAGTAAACACTTTGGTTAATGCTGTGGCTGTGGAATAAAGAGAGATGGAGCGATTGAACGGAAACGTGGAGGAAGCTTATTCCTCTACTCTCTTTTATCGCTTTATCACATAGCTCTTAGTTTGAAGACATGATGGTAAGCTTCGAGGTGGGCCGTTAGACTTTGTCCTAATGCTCAAGACTTACCACTGCTGCGATGGTAGATGATTCGTCAGTAATTGACACCCCACCTATGTCTCCGAGCTCACATATGGTTTGAATGCTGTAGCCAGAGCTGATGAGACCGAGCGGTATCTAAGAGTCTCAGTAAACCCACACAGTCATTGGCAAATCTGAGTAATCAAGTCCAGACGATGAGGGGAGCAAATCCTGGTCCATCATCCACGTGGCTCTGGACCGTATCTCACAAGCCAAGGTCCAAGGTCCTCACTCGACATGGATGTGATTTATAGATGTGTGTTTAATGGCACAGACTAAAAGTATATTACTCAAGTTAAAAGCAGACAGTGTAATTAATGTTGGCATGAGTCTAATGAAGAATTGCTGAATGGAACATGTATTACTATGAAATACAGCGAGGATAATACTCTGTGGCCCAATTCTTCACTGTTGAGCGTTGAAAATGCCCATTTCGAGATTTAGTCACTGAATGTGTTTTTGACTATCCAAGTTTTCCTGTGCAGTTAATCACTACTGTGAAATAAATCCAGCGTCAGCTCTGTTGTTTAAGGACACGGGCTGTTGGCTCACCGCACGTTTTGACACTGTAATGTGTGTAAAGGAGACTAGAGGCAGTTATACACAGGGCAGTTGTAACGCACCCAATTACTCCAATCAGAAATAAGCTAGACTGATGTCACAGACTTTACACGTGCACTTTTTCTGCCAGAGGAAAGATGTGATTGTTATGCCTCAGGAGGAGGAATAAACGTTATTTTTTAACTCTTTTGTTTGGTTACATTAGTTATTTTGATTCAGTTTTATACAGAGATGTTTATTAAAGGGATAGTTCACCCGAAAATTTAAATTATGTCATCATTTACTTAACCTCATTCCTGAGGCTTCATTCTTCTGTTGAACAAAATAAGATATTTTAAAGCTCTACTGTGTACTTTATTGAGTTAATTCTTAACAAAAACCCATGTTTTCTTTCAAAAGTATGTGCTCATTCATGTGTAATTACTTCCCACCCACTAATGAAAGTATTCTCGTAAGTGTAGAATCTGCTATTTAAAATGCATACCGTCGAAGCGCTCTCTGGCTGAATCCATGTTGTGCCTCCATCTTTGAAATACATTCGCCGACGAGGGACATTCTTGAAATTCAAGCTCCGCCTTTCGCGCTTTCACTCTACACTCATGCTGGCCGATAGCTGAAGCCTCCGGAGGTTGCATGTGTAGGCGGTATACGTCATCAAGACAGTCTTATTTCAGAATATTAACAATTATAAAGCTGACAATTATTTTTAGTTAATTGTAAATTGATGTAATATGCGTATGACTTGCGAATGTAATGCTCAGTTGATTTAAATAAACCAGGCTTGATGACGTATCGTATCCAGCCTGTGACCTGCGTAGCTGAATCCTTCGGATTTTACAACAACCGCACACCGTGATGAACCTGCGATCTAATGCTTTGATTTGAAAGCCTGTTGAAGACATATTCTCGAGGACATTAAAACAAATCGCCAAGGAAGCGAAACGGGGATTTTAAACGACAACGCGACAGGAAAAACATCAAGACCAAAGTCACTATTGGAGTTAGTTTTCCAAGAGGGGGCTCAAGGGACACTGAAGTTGCACTTTCTATATTCTCCACAGGTAATTCAGCATATTCGTTTACATCTATACAGTCCATGTTGTAAACTTGAAGTTTTATAGTTCCTTGGCTAACTTTAGCATGATTATGCATAACACTTGTTAGTGTAAACATGCATGTGGTTTAATGTGTCCGAACAGACACACGCCGTCTCTCCGCCCATTTATGTAATCTGAGGTACTGAGATAAATGTTTTTCATCTTTTCTGACCTCTAGCACAAACACACGGTGACAGCGCTATTTTTAGCCTTTCATTGATAAAAGCGTCTGATCTGCGCGTCTTTCGTTTCATTTTACAAGCGTGTGAAAGTTGCGCGATCTTTTTTCACCAATATGAGAGAAAGCTCTTACATATACACGGACATGTAACGTTTACTTAAAACATAAGCATTGTACTCTGACATAATATTAATTCGCGTCCATTTAAACCCGTCATGGTTGCTTTTTGTATGTGATTTTAAGCGGACATATCATGACAATCAGACTTTTTTCATGTTAAACATAAATCGGTGTGCTTTGATGGATCACAGGCAAAGGACATTGCAAATTGTTCATTTTTTTCTCATTGCTTTTGCTTTGTAGCTACTGGAAGCCATGTTAACCTTGGCATGACACGGCCGGGCCACCGTACGAGTTAAAACGCGTTCCGAATGGGGGGGGCTAGAAAGTATTATTCAGTTGCTTGTCATATAGACTTTCACCGCTAGATGGGAGTAGATCTTACACAGTGGAGCTTTAATAAATGATGGTAACCACACAGTTGAAGGCACCCACCAACGTCTGTAGTATTTTTTTTCTAGTTATAAATTTACTAGCAGTGCAGCTTGTAATTGCCAAACTGAATGATGTGCATAGGAGAATTACGACGACGTCGAACCCCATTAATTCATTCGTTGACGAGTTACCTTGGCAATTCAAAGACCTTTGCATGAAAAAAAAACGTGTTCCTGATGAGTTTTTATGGTTATCTGCTATACCGTGATTATCCACTAAATGGCAATTTATAAAAAAAACTGAAGCCAAAATGTATTTATTTTTTTACATTTCGTGTATGTTTTGATAATCGTTCTGAATCTGATTTCTAACAAAATTTCTTAACAAAAATGCAATTATTTCAGCTTTTTGGCAAAAAATGTAAAGAAAATACCCATATTTAAGAATTAAAAAAAATATAGATAAGATGAGACGTTTTTTCCCATTTTGTTTGTTTATTGCTTGTTTGAAAGCAGAGGGTCTGTTCTTTCATTCGATATATTTGTATGTTTATATATTTTGAGAATAAATTTTTCCTGGAAGGCATTTTGTAAAATTTTTGTGAAAATCACAAAAAATGCTGGCGGGCAACTTCTCAAAAAAAAAAGGCTGGCGGGGAATTAGTTAATTGGAAAGACAACATCAGCTGCTACAGCTAGACGATCAGTCACGTGGGTTTAATGTTCGCTACGTCAGAATTTATTCGGCAAATGTGTTTCCATCTCCCATTATTTTTGTTTACTCTTTATCGCATAAGTCAAAAACCACCTCAAGAAGCATAAAAACGTTTTTGCGAGTTAAGGGATTTTTATTCTAAATTTGGTGTTTCCATCACTCGTTTCGTATGTGATAAGAAATTTGGGAAACCCAGCTTTATACCAATTTTAGGGGCGATTCTCATTTCGCATCTTTGGCGCGCTCAAGTGCGTTATTTCAAATAGGGGCACGGTATGCACGCTCGTAATAAAAGTGACGCGCACGCGATGCGACGCGCCAGTTTTTTCCAGCCGCACCGCATCGAGTTAAAAACATTGCAACTTTCTAGAATACTGCAAGCGCACCACAGCTCATGTGACAGGAACCAACAGACGGTCGTGTTTTCGCACAATATGTGACCCGCCCCTTATACAGGCACAAATAGCTAACTAAACCAATATATAACAAAGAAAATATAAAATCCTATCATATGACCCCTTACGTATACTGATTCGTTTGTGATTGGATGACAGGTGTTCATTCTCAAAAATCAATTTGGCTTAAAATATGGGACTGTTGGCAACCCTAGCTGTGAGTTTTTTTGTTTTGACATTTAGAAGATATCGACAGTTTAAAGATGAAAATAAGGCAGAGTTGGGGGTAACGCTTATCATGGCTAACACCAGACCAGTCTCATAGAGAATGAGACTTGGTCTGGGAATCATATGCTCATTTTCTCGCATTTGAGGCGTGGTTTATGAACGTGGTAAACCATATTCTCAGTGCCACCTACAGAGCGGGAGCGTAAGCGCACTTCCTATGTGACTGCGTTATTAATGCTTTAAATAAAGTTCACTTTCTTACAAAAACGGATCGATTTGCTTCACAAGACGTCAATATATCACCAGTCATTGGGATTACTTTTGTACTGGATATATCTGCTTTGGTCAAACGTGCAGTTGCTTCATTCATTTTGCAGATTAAAACTTTAAATATGGAACCACCCTTGTTTATTTTTCTCTGCACAATTGTAAGCGTTACACACGCCAGCTGTTTTTGTTAATGACATAATTAAAGTTTTGTCCATTGTATAATACTTTTCGTATATTTACGTCCGTCACTATGGTTACAGGCACCGCGTGCGAATAGCATACTGGTTTGAGGTCGGTTACTTGTTCATACAGGCAGGGTTCTATTTGTGTCGTAATGTTCTGTCTGAACAGCACACTTCAAAGCAAATACGGTTGTCACTCCCGAAATTTTGTCATGTGAACGCAGCCATAGATTTACACAATCTATGCATGAGCGCCTGAGCGGGAACAGTTTCAGTCAGAAACGGAGATGGCAGACCATTTTTGCAATTGAAATATGCAATTTCTGAATGCAGAACTTCTCAGTCGTAAAAGCCACTTGCAAGGCCTGAAAGAGATCAAGCCTCAGCCAAGTAAGAAAAAGTCACGCAAAAGTAACGTAAGCATTACTTTCCATGAAAAGTAACTAAGTAACGCAATTAGTTACTTTTTTGGGGAGTAACTTAATATTGTAATGCATTACTTTTAAAAGTAACTTTCCCCAACACTAAAATTAGGTAATGATAAATGAAACAGAACAGAACCAAACAAAACCTAAATATCTAAAAACACAGGCAGACAATGTGTGCGAATGTCATTCGGGTTCAGTTTGTCCTTTAGAGGAAGTTTTAAGTGGGTGGTTTGAAGACCAACTGTGGTGTAGCTATATTTCTGGTTTAGCTGTGGGTAAGACACTCCCAAGATCCTCACCAGAACTATGCAGATCAAGGCCAAGCTATAGAGTGGATGATGAACAGCATTACACCATGACCTGCTGAGGTCTGTCCTTTTCCTGTTGCTTGAAAGTAATCAAATGGCAGCTTGTAATCTCGTCCTTTCTTAATCGCATTTTGGCCTTGCTGAATGGACTGGCATAGGGTACTTGGCTAAAGAGTAAAAACACGTTTGGATTTCCAAATGCAATTGGAAGTGGGCGGCAAAAACAATAAAACGCTGCTTATGTGCATTTTAGGCATTGCAAAATGTGACCATATCCTGTTGTTGAAGAGATGGCAGCTTTATTGCATTGTGACGGGGTAAACGGAAACAGTTCTCGCCATGTCCTGTTGGAAACCAGGCAGAATGTTTAGTCATACATTAAAAAAGGGATGCTTAAGTGCTGTCTGATGCTTGCGGTACAGCGTGTGGACACAGCGGTCTTTTTTAGAATGGGCGCGTAATAATTTTACCATTTACTGTGGTCTTGTGATGGTGTATTGCCACTGTTATATTGGTTTGGAATGTACCGGTCTATTTTTGTGTGGGCCTACTCACAGTTGGGTTTTGAAGTATGTATCTAGGCCTAGTTCTTCAGCATAAAGTCGATCCCAATCCAAAGCCTTTTGGACTTCAATATTGTTTCAAGTCCGGTGTAAAATATAAATCAAGCCGGAATTTTAAATACATTTTTTGCTGTGTTTTCCCCCACCACGTTCACATGCGGTGCCAAAGAAAAAACAGCCTGCCCTGCCGTGCAACACTTGACAGTCTGTTTTTAATATTAACAGACATGAGTTTGATATTTTGAAACATACCAAAATAAGCAGTATTTTTATATAACCGAAGCCTGCCAATGAAACGAACAAAATAACCCGTTCTCTTCGACCGCTACGAGCTTTTGCTGTTTATTTATCTGGACAGAACGTATCGATGCTATTTCAGCATTAACTGACAGCCTTCAAAATATTTATTGGAATGGCACCAAACAGAAGAAAGTTGAAAAGACCTCCATCATCGCTAATGCTAACCTATATTACAATTGTCAAGCTGTTAGCTTATATCAATCATTTCAACTTAAAGAAGGGAAAGTTGTAAAATTCGTCTGTCTGTAATTGTTTATTGCAAGCTTTCAGTGAACGTAACCTTTTGAAATCCACGCCCTTTCATCCATCTGATCTTTAAAATGGGGCGAGTATAACAAACGATCGTTCGGTGTTGACAGACTTTGATTCGGACCGTAGATATTTGCACAGGAAGCTGTTTAATGAGGTGTGCCGTTCAAACGTTGAAAGCCCCATAATTGCATTAGTCCCGTAAGTGGTACGGCGCAAAGTAAGAGTGTGCCAGATCAAAAAGGCCATTATTCAATTCGTTGTCGATTTTCTGCAGAAATGTTTTGTTCGTTTGTGCATCGTCATATTTGACGAGATCGCTGTCACTTTATTTACCACCAAATCTATCTGGCTAAATGTGTATAATTTTGTATTTTTGAAATATCTGTCATCTCAAATATGTAAATGTTTAGGAGGCAGCAGTCTCTGCTTGGCTCTGAGTAATGTGGCTTCAATAAAGTTGAGTGTCAAGTATGGTTGATTTATTTGAAGTGGAGGGGAAGACTTTAATATGAGACATATGTTTTCAATAGATAGCTGACGTTTGAACCGATAAATCACCAGAAGATGTAAAACAGCAACGCAGAAGGCAGCCAGTGATTTGTAAGTAATATTGGGCAGGCATACAATACTCTGTTTCAGATGATACTCGTGCAATTTTTCCTATTGGTTACAGTTTAGATTTTTCAGCCCATCATGATGACTGCATGCAATCTGGAGAATAATTACGAAAAGCATTGGAAGTTAATCCCAGGAGACCACGTGCTTTTGTCTGATTATGTTAGTGGAGAAATACTTTACAATAACCATAGAGAAGGAATGAGTGAATATCCTACTAAAAAAATACAGTGCATTTATTATCACAGATTTAATTGCTATTATTTCATAACTTAAAATTACTAAATTACATTTTAGCTGGTTACTTATATGGATGTTAATCATGTAATTTTAAAGATAAAGACAAATAGACTAAAGCAAATAGTATATATCAGTGGTTCTCAAACTGGGGGCCGTGAGATTGTGCCAGGGGCCCCAGTTTTATGACATTTTATAAAATACATTAATTTATCAGGAATTCTGTGTAATAAAAAAAGCTACTAACCAACAGCACCAATGTTACATTTTAGAACAGTTTTTTGTCATAAATTGTCTTTGGGAGGGGGGTTTTGCGAAGGAATGCATTGGTACCACTGGTATATATATATTTTATAATTAATTTTAAAATATATGTCTATATGAATTTGCATTTTTAATATTTAATTATACATTTTACTAATATCTAAATTAACATTCTAATCAATAAATACATATTGTTGAAATAGTTTTATATAGTTTAATAGTTTTTCATGCATTTATCAAAAACCAAAAAAAAAGCCATAAACATAATGATCAGTATAAATACCATTATTTTGTTTTCAGGGAAACATGTAAATATATATAGCTTCTGTACCTTTATAACTTATAAACCTTTATAGCTTCTAAACCACATTACTACATTTAAAAAAATTACAAAATAATAACAACTAACACTGATCACAGATCTTCTGTCCTAACATGTTGCAGATTTTGCAAGAGGGTTGTAAACTTATGTATTTGGGCATGATATAGTATTTTTTGTTAAAATGAATTTAAAATAAAATAAAATTAAATTAAATTGAAAAAAAAAATAAAATAAAAAAAAATCAGTGGTGGCTCGTGACTGCTCTTCCGAGGGGAGCTATTTCAAAATATGTGTTGGGAGTGTTTTCAAAATATGTGTTTGTTGCATCATGTGAACCATGTGCTTTATGTGTTTTGTCAAAATAAGTGCCTGCTGCACACGCGTCAAAATCATTTATGATAAAAGAGACACTCTCATTCACAAAATACACGCAAGACACTCCCTAGTATACTCTGATTACGCATGAGATTATGCGATTATCTGGCAAACACAAGGGTTTCTTTTATCATAAACCCTTTAGACGCGTCTGCAGCAGGCACTTATTTTGACAAGACACGTGATGCACTTAGGTTAACTCGACGCGCCAAACACATATTTTGAAATTACGAACCACACACACGATGGGCTACATGCATCTTGTGACGAACTTCACATCGAGCGCCCTCTAATAAAGAAGTCACCGGCCGCCACTGTATAATAAAATAAAATAAAATAATACATCATGTTACCATGTATGTTAAATGTAATTTTTAATTCCCATAATTCCTTAGGTGGTCCACCTTGTAAATCAAATGTGAATTATCATGTAGTAAGTGTGCTCTCATAAATACAGTACAGACTGTAAACAGGCCAATGCATTTTCTGTTCTGTTCTCTGCTTCTTGTGTTTCACTACAAGACAAACGAATGATTGTAGTCAAAGCCTGTTTGTGCATAGCTGTGCCAGATCAAAAGCCACACAGACTAACAAACGGAGAAATTCACAAAAACTGTTATAAATTACGGGGGTTTCCTCCATAGACAAAACACTGGCAGGGTCTACAAAGCTCTGTGGGGTTTTTACCACTCGGTGGCTACTACAGAAATCTGCTAAACAAAACCATTTATTGATACAAAGCCTTTCTGTAGTATTGCATTGCAGGCACAAAAATAACAGTGTACTTGGCCAATGATTAATACTGTATGGTTTATGAACACAGCTCATTGCATACATGTGTTTTTCACTGGGTTCTTGGCACTCTAGACATTTACCATCAACAAGAATCGATCTGGTCATTTCTATTGATACATTCTATTGATAAAAACATCTCTGTTGCTCAGCAATGTAACTCATCCAATGTTAACAATTTGATCCAAATCTATAAACCAGAGTGGGAGGGTTTGTTTATATGCAACATCAAAAGAAACTTGGTCTTTGAACACCATATGTACACAGTGTAAAACGCCCAATGTCATGTGTGAACAGTCAGAGACTGCAATATGTGGAATTTCTTCAGGAAAAATATTTTAAATTGTATTGTATTTTAGTTTAAATTGTTGCATTTCAATTATGCATTTCAAATAAGTTCATTCTACAATGTGAATTAGTTTGGTTGCTAATTCGAAAAATACAGGTTTGAGTCCATCCTTCTTAAAGGGATAGCTCATCTAAAAATGAAAATTACCCTCACCCTCAAGCCATCCTCGATGTATATGATTGTCGTTATTTAGTAGTAGAAAACAATCCGAGTTATATTAAAGTGAAAATGTCCAAGCTCTTCCAATTTTTATAATGTATGAATATGGGGTCCACCTCCTTCAAGCCCAAAGATTGTGCATCCATCTTTCACAAAAGTAATCCAAACTCCAGGGGGGTAAACAAAGGCCGTCTGATGGTAATCCATGCGGTTTTGTTGTCAAAATATCCATATTTAAAACTTAATAAACGAAAATAACTAGCTTCCGGTAACGCCGCCACGTATACTACGTAAACTACACTGATACCCTCCCCTTGAGCCGTTTGGATTACTTTTGTAAAAGATACACAATCTTGGGGCTTGAAGAAGATGGACACCATATTTATACATTATAAAAATTGGAAGAGCTAGGACAATTTCTAAAAAATAAAAAAATGTGATTTTCTGAAAAATCATGGACATATTAATCTCGGATGGCTTGAAGGTGCATGGTAAATCATGGGTTTATTTTCACTTTTGGCCGAACTATCAGTTTAATACGGAGCCCATAAGGGGACTAAACTTTAAAAAAAATTCTGAGCACACGAAACTAAACTTTTGTTTTTTTTACTCCAATGTTACCTTAGGGGCTCGGTACTTTAAATGGGACATTTCAAGATGTCAAATAAATCTTTGGTGTCCCCAGACAACCCTATATCACGAAATTGCGTGACTATTTCACGCATGGACCAGCGTGAAAATGTCACGCTTTGCCGCGTTTGAGCGTGAGCATGTCACGCTTTTCTGTTTGTGTCACTGTCACGTATTGGTTACTCAACTTTTTTGTCCTATTTTCAAACCATTGTCGCTTCGGTTTAGGGTTAGATTTGGTGCTTGTGTTATATGTCACTTTAAGTATTTGTCACTTTAAGTATTGGTTTATTAAAAAAAAGATACAAGACTTATTCTTTTATATTTTCTAAACTTTAACCAGATGTCACCTGACGTTGGGGTTAGAGTTTGTTTAGGTAAGAATGTCATCTTATGTAAATCTAACCCTAAACCGAAGCGACAATGGTAAGAAATTATGACAAAAAAGTTGAGTAACCAATACGTGACAGTGACACAAACAGAAAGCGTGACATGCTCCTGCTCAAACGCGGCAAAGCGTGACATTTTCACGCTGGTCCATGCGTGAAATAGTCACGCAATTTCGTGATACTGGGTTGCACCAGAGTACGTATGTGACGTTTTAGCTCAAAATACCCCACAGATAATTTATTATAACATGTTAAAATTGCCACTTTGTAGGTGTGCGAAATGTGCCGTTTTTGGGTGTGTCCTGTTAAATGCAAATGAGTTGATCCCAGCACTAAATTGCAGTGCGGTGGTTGCAGATTAATTGGCGGTATTTTCCCTCTCTGACATCACAAGGGGAGCCAAATTTCAATTACTTATTTTTTCACATGCTTGCAGAGAATGGTTTACCAAAACTAAGTTACTGGGTTGTTTTTTGTCACACTTTCTAGGTTGATAGAAGCACTGGGAACCCAATTAAGCACTTAAACAAAGACTTTTCGACCTTCAAATCATAAGCACCATTTACTACCATTATAAAGCTTTTATCAGCCAGGAAATTTTCTAATATAACTCTGATTGTGATTCTTTGAAAAAGATAATCATACACATTGAGGACGGCTTGAGAGTAAGTAAATCATGGCGTAATTTTTGTTTTTTTGCAAACTATCCCTTTAAGTCCCACAAAGACTTATGAAGTTATGAAGAACCTATAATGTAACCCATAGGAACCATATATCCAACTTAAAAAAAATGGTGCTTGATAAGAATAAGTTTCTTTGTTATAAAAATAGACGTCGACTCAATCCCGTTTTATTTAACTGTGTTTGGAGTCTCGGAACACATACTCAGATTTATGGCATGTTCAGATGTTCCAGACACACCTTGTTGAGCTTTAACATGACCACCAGCTAAGCTGGTAGAAGAGTTATAGCCCTAGAAGGGCTTAGTGTTCATTTTAAAGCAGCCATGTATATTTTGATTCTCTTTTTCCTGAAACAGTTCACCTTCAAGAGAAGTGACTCAGACCATTTCTACGGTTTTCCAGCGTTTCTGCGTAGTCACCGTTTCTGTGTTTATCTGCATTGGCTCGTATCGAGTCTCTCCTGGGTCTTGAAAGACAAATCTTGTGATGTTTCACTGTGTAAAATTGTCTGAAGGGCTGTAATATTAAGAGCGTTTTGAGTGGGGAGGAAAGAGTCATGTGTATATAACTGAAAAACACTGGATACAGAGGATAAACACATCTGTGCCACTTCCATAACACACCAAACCGTGTATCCGACACCAGTGTGGGCCGCATGCGAGGGTGGCATGTGGGTGGCATGCATGGTTAATTTCCACACCTGTGTGTGTGGGTATATGCCCTTTACCAGACACATTGAATAAAACCAGCTCTAAAGTTAAGCACAAGGATAACTTGCGTTTTGATTTTACGAATTAATTTCAGCTCAGAATATATTTACTAGATATATATCACTTTTGCTCTTGCCACCATAAAATGTTGGGTTGTTTTATCCCAAAGTTGGGTCAAATATTGACAAACCCAACAGTTGGATTATAATGTCAAGCCATATGTGGGTATCAACAACCCAGAATAGGGTTATTTATAACCCAACAGCTGGGTTTGTTCATATTTGACCAAACCATGGGTTAAAACAATGACAAAATGTCATTATTAGTGACTATCATGGTGTATGTAATATTTTGTCAGAGCCATTCTAACAGCTTGGTTTTCTTTCTCTGAAACCAATTGAGAGTTTCCTTTGCTGTATGCTTTGGATCATTGTCCTGCTGGATGGTCCAACCACGTCTCATCTTCATCATCCTGGTGGATGGCAGCAGATTCTTCTCAGTCAAGAATCTCCTGGTAAAGGGCTCCATTCATCGTTCCTTTAATTACATTAAGTCTGCCAGTACCATGCGATGAAAAACAGCCCCACACCATGATGCTTCCACTTTCAAACATCACTGTTGCTATAGTGATTTTAGTGTGATGTGCGGAACCATTTCTTCTCCAAACATGACAGCCAAAAAGTTCAATTTTGCTCTCATCTGACCAGACTACATTCTCCCAGTATTTCATAGGCTCGTCCAAATGAGTTGCAACAAACTTTAAACAAGCTTTAACACGCCTCTACTTCAGTAATGGAGTCTTGTGGTGTTAGCGTGCATAGAGGCCATGACGGTCCAAGACCTCCAAGTCTTTCTGGAGCTCTTTCCGAGTGGCCCTTGGGCTACTCTTCTGACAATTCTTGAGAATCCCTTGTCAGAAATCTTGCGAGGTGCTCCTGTGCATGGCCGGTTGATAATGGAGTGATGTTGCTTCCACCTCCGGATGATGGCCCCAATGGTGCTTACAGGAAGATTCAGAAGTTTTGAAATACATCTGTATCCGATTCCATTAATATGTTTTTTGCAACAAGAAGATTGCAAATGTCTTGGGAGTGCTATTTGCTTTTACCCATCATGAGATGGTTCTTGTGTGACACATTTGTAATGAAAAGCCTTTTTATAGCTCATCAATTTACTAACCCAGCTGATAATAATTTGCACAGATAGGAAATATTATTACTTTCTAAATACTTATGGATTTCAGCTGGTTCCTTGCCTTGGTGACTAGCTTCTTCTTAACAGGTTCAATACTTTCCTGTGTCATTCAACTTTGTTGCACATAACTTTATTTATGGACTTTAATGTTGTGAATTCTCAATATTTGTGGATTTCTTGAGTTAATACTAATGTCTTGTGAAAATTTAATGTGAACAACCTCATTGGAAGTATATGTACTGAAATTTTTTTTGATATGTTCCTGATTCTTATTTCCCCTACTGTATTTGGTGTTTCTATGGTGCTTTTGTTAATTTTAGAGCATAACTGTGCGTTCACACCAGATGTTTTGTAAGTGTACTTTGGGGTTGGACTGCTTGCGTTTCTTGCCTTTCAGCGGTGAGGGTGGACGCAGCGATGTCCTCTGCTGGCGTCAGGTCCTGTGTAGAGGCAGATCCACCTCCCGTTACACGGCGTGCCCGATTTATGTTGGCAAGCTTGGGATTCCCCCGTCTCCTGACATCATTGTAGCGCTTGCGGCGGAACGTCCTGGGGATGCCAGCTGATGAGACAATTGTGGCTATTTCCTCCCACGCCTGTTTAACCGACGCTGATTTGGGCGGGTTTCTCCTATCCCCATACAAAGCAACTTCTCTGTCTTTGACTGCTCTTACAAGAATGTCGGTCTCCTCAGCTGTGAACCGCTCCTGGCGTGTGCCTGGTAAACCGGTCATAATAATAGCAACCCGCCATGGAACTTGCGCACTTGCGTTTAAAGGGAATGTTGGATGACGTTCTGACGTTTATTTGTCGTTATGACGGTTTATTTGACGTTATGCCCAAACCACACCTATGAATAATGAACCTACTTCAGACCAACCCCTTATTGATTTGCGCCTGCCGCAAGAGTTATTGCTCCCGCCGGGAAAATAGCAACAGCGTCCAAGATCCGTCCACAAAGTCACTTGCGCTTTGCGCTTCGCACTCGTGTTTCAGATCGTTAAAATAGGGCCCCTTGAGTTTATGCTACGTACACACCAAGCGTGGGGCATCGCGTTACTCGCTCTAGATTACTTGCGGGATTTAACTTTGTGTCATGCGAGTTGAATATTTTCAACTTGGGCAAAGATGCGTTTGAGGCGAATAGTACATGTTTTCGCGGCAAACAGGCCGCTCATATGGCGTCATTCGCATCGCCCCACGCTTAAACGCATCTGATCACATCTTTGCATTGACTTTGTATCTAAACTACTCCTGTAAACCGTTAAACTCACGTCTGGTGTGAACCCACAGTTACTCGCTTCACTCGTGCGAGAAAGCCGCGCGTGAAATTCTAGTCATCCGAGACATTCACGCGGAAATGCGTGTCAAGGGTGGGGCTTCTGCAACTCTGTTCGCTTCCTGTAATCACATCACTACTAAAGCAAGCACCTCATTGGTCAACGCACTGCGAATATCCGCCAAAGTTCAGATTTTTCAACTCTCGCTTTTCCCACTGCACCGCTCTGCACCACAGGATGCCTATTTGCGTCTTTGCATTGACTTAACATGTAAATCACTCGCGCTTGCCGCCTCTTCCGCCTCTGGTGTGAACGCACAGTAACAGCTGCTGTCACTAAGTTGTTATTGTATGGATTGTAAAAGATTGAAGGCAAAGTGTTCTAGTTTAAAATGTATTTTTCCCACAGAAAAAGGGGGAACAACAACATGGAAGTACCGTAAGTAGTGGCAGAAATTATTTTACATAGATTGTTTTATGACGCACGTGAAGAATGTCTGAGATCTGAACTCGAGTTTAATGTCACAAAGCTTTCCCAATTAACTCTTGTTGTTTCTCTTGTTTATGGAAAGTTAAAACCACTTACATGTTTGTTGGATGTGTCATGTTGCTTTTACAATAGAGAAGAAAAGAATCAGAACAATGTGCTTTTACAGTACATGTTGTGAAGTCAAAGTCAGACGAAGGCGACAAAACATGCAAAGCAAGAAAGAGACTTTCAAGTTGTGCTTTGGTGGCGGGTTCACATCCTGACTGATTTGTGCATATATTCACATTAAATGTCTTTCGGAATGGTTGTTAAATGTCACACACTTGGAAACCGCCATTTAATGACATCTTGTTTTTGTTTTTTTTCATCCTTGTTTTTGAAGGTCTCTAATTAAACTCTATATGAGCATCTTTACATGTGGTTTTCTACATCTTCGGTTTGTCAGGAAACAATTCATCACCTGCTAGCTGGTGGGTAAGCCATTGTGTTAAATGACTATTTTCCTATTTAAGGAATACTGGAAAACCATTTTTCCCTTATGCAATCAAAACCATGTGTTTGGAAACACTTTTAGATACAGATAAATGTACAGTTACATCAATTAAACTAGACTATAAAGTCCGGGTAAGCTCTACGGTAACACTTTAGTATTGGGACCTATTCTTACTTTAAACAAGTTGTCTCCCAGCAAGCAAAAACCAATACGTTGAAATGACTTCTAACTATAGACCCAATATAGACCGGCTATGAGTAACCCACTTCTACCCTAAATAACCTTGAATTTGGTTACATGCCATTTTTGCCAAATTAACTTGAAGATGTATGATATTCCAACATGTAGGCAAAGTCAACAGGTGTTCAAGGTGTTTGCTTTCATTTGTTTTAAACGTATACGTATCGTCTATTCTTGGGCTATGGTAGACGTCTATTAGACTTTCAATGACAGCCCAAATTTAGCCTTGTTTTAGCCCAAATTGCTTGCTGGGCTATTAGCTTACACT
Organism: Paramisgurnus dabryanus; assembly: GCF_030506205.2. Taxonomy (NCBI): domain Eukaryota; kingdom Metazoa; phylum Chordata; class Actinopteri; order Cypriniformes; family Cobitidae; genus Paramisgurnus; species Paramisgurnus dabryanus. The sequence goes on from NC_133348.1 coordinate 6,749,126, forward strand.
TAAAGGTGCAGTGTGTAAATTTTAGCGGCATCTAGTGGTGAGGTTGTGAATTGCAACCAACAGCTCAGTTTACAGCTCACCCCTCGCTTTTAAAACTTATACGGTAGCCGCACCAGACAAATATGTCATCGTCAGAGAAAACTTGGTAAAAAAGTGTGTCCGTTAAGGGCTTCTGTAGAAACATGGCGGCACAAAATGGCGACTTCCATGTAATGGGACCCTTGGTGTATGTAAATAACAGCGTCTCATTCTAAGGTAATAAAAACATAACAGTTCATAATGAAAGGTCTTTGTATATCCCTGATCATATAGTTTTGTATAATATTTAGCATTTCTCTCAAGAGATCCTTCTAAAAATTACACACTGCACCTTTAAAGAGCACCAATTATCTGATTCACGGTTTTAAATTTCCTTTGGTGTGTAAGTGTGTATTAGTACAAAAAAAAACTCTTTGGTCATTTTTGAGCGCGATGCTAATGGTCTAATAAGATTCAATGAATAATGCTAAGCTATGCTAAAAGTGGTACCGCCAGACCCCGAAATCGGCTGGACGGATTCCAAAACTGTAAAAATCAAATGTAATAATATTATTTGTATTATTTTTCCAGCTCCAACATAGGGGAGCTGGAAAATGAACCTATTTTCCAAAAAAGTTGAGTGTCACTAAGAAAGTTAATGTGACCCCTGCTGTCTAAATGAGTCAGAGGTTTTCATAAAAATGAGAACATTTAATCTCATGTCTAGCGAATCCAATGCTCATAATGGTCATTGAACATCTAAAATGATCTTTATTTGTATGTTTTCTTTAGGTGATCTGTAAATGCTTAACTAATACACAAAGGATGGTTTTGTGGTCACAATGTGTTCCCCTAAAGTGTTACCTAAAATACTGTCTCAAATGAGATCTCTTTGACTTTCAGTTGTCTTATGGCAGTGAAAAACGAGACCAAATAAGTGGAGACCAAATGGAGATGTTAACTAATTTCCCGCTTTACTCAGATTTTTCTCCTAAGACCTCAACAGATCTCAACAAAGTCTTAAACTGTGCCAAGATTTGCCAGCATACCAAAGTATGACTTAATTAAAAGTCCCAAAGAGATTTTAACATGAATGGTTTAAATAAAATTTATCCAAGATTAATGATCTGGATACTTTTGTGTCAATATTGTGTCAGTGTGTATTTTATTTGTGTTTTTTTAGGAGAAACATCTGAGATCAAGTTGACATTCAAATGAAGCATATCTGAAAACTCCCATAAGTATTCTGAGCTATGAAAGCGCAACATCTGAGCAATAAAATCTTTCCTCTGGGCTTTCATGAGAGCCCAAGTCCGTGGTCTCTCAAGTAAAAAATCATCTCAGATGAATGTTTTCATGTCAATCCTTAGAGTGTTTCTTGCAAGGTAACTGTTTTCATCTTTCCTTCAATAGATACACATCTGGGCAAGCCGAGACTTTGCCTTTTTTATTCTATGAAGCAGTTCCAATCTTTTATGTCTGAGTATGTGTTTATGCTGTGGCAAATTAGTCTGTCAAATTAGCCCATGGGCTTTGTTAACATTCCTGTCGTCTGACTCGTCAGAACATCACAGAATCACCTGATATTAAGTTTTGTTTTAAATGACAAGATGAAAGATGCCAAATGGGATTATTAGCAGCATGTACAATTGACATAATTAATAATAATTAATTTCATAATAATAATAATAATCTGGAAAATCCATCTTCAACATGTCTAACTGAAATGAGAGGATGATATTAATCGCGTTCTTGTGTGGCATTACAGTGTACATCCAATATGTAACAAGACATAGAAGCATCCAATCATTAAGATGGAAAGAAAAAATAAAATATTTTTAACATAACACCTTATCTACAAAGCAGATCTGTACCGCCCATGTTCCACAGAGACTCATAAGCTCCTCATAACTTTACTTTTTGATTTAAATGTTGGCAGAAACAAGCCGTCTCATGCAGGAATGAACTTGTGATACATTATATCAACAGATATAAGACCGTGATTATTACCTCATCAGCCAGACACAACAGTGTCTCATTAAAGTTCTCCAGGCAAAGCCGAGGCACCATTTTTTGTTTGTTGTAAGGATGAAATAGATTAGATGATACAGCAATCTTTGTCTAGTACTATAACCTCGGTTAGAAAGCAGCAGGCCCAGACAAAATCAGTTTTGTGCTGCTTTTAAAGGAAAATTTGCATAATAGAATTATTGCTTAGTTGATCTATCGCTTGTGTCGCTCGGACATTAACGTTACTGTGCTGCACGCATCAGAAGGTTTTAAGGAAAGCAGATGAAGTTAAATGAGTGTCGCGCAACTGACGTCTCACTCTTTTGCACTCCAGCATGATTTGCGATCACACTAGTGGGGTTTTCATCCAAACGTTAAGCAACTCTCGAAGTTTGCAAAAACAGAAAAACAAACTTCAATTACTAGCAGTGCAGCTTGTAATTGCCAAACTTGAATGCTGTGCACAGAAAAAGAAAGGCAGAATATTTGATGCAGACACTAGCAGCAGGTGCATTATGATGATGTCGAGCCCCATATATGGGAAAGACAATGTCAGCTGATACAGCTAGATGATTCGTTATGTGCGTTTAATGTTCGCTACGTCAGAATTTATTCGGCAAATGCGTTTCCATCTCCCATTGTTCGTATTTAGGGCCCTATTTTAACGATCTAACCGCATTGTTTAAAGTGCACGCTGCACAGTCTAAATTGGCGTGTCCGATTCCACTTTTGCTAATTCAATGACGGGAAAAATGGTTTGTGCGCCAAGCGCACGGCCTAAAATGGTTGTTCCTATTCTCGTAATGAGTAATGTGTGTGTTTTGGGCATAAAGTGCAATAAACCAATAAGAGTCTCAGCTCTCATCCCCTTTAAAATCCAGTTGCGCTGGCACCATTCCGAGGAAGAAGACCACCAGTTTAAGATTGATATTAATAAATTGCGTTGTTTTCATTTGTATTTAAATTTTTGTTGTTTTTTTGTATTAAAGGACAAGTTCGGTATTTTACACTTAAAGCCCTGTTTTTAGATTGTTTATGATGAAATAGAATGGTTTTGACTGAAATGTGGAAATATGATGCTGGCCCGAGAATTTGCGGGTGTTTCTTGTATCACCTCCCACCTCTATAATGGCTGACTAGGTGCACTGGAACAATCCTTCTTAAAATGCATTAAACTTTCGTTTACAAAGACGTGAAACTCACCGAGTGGTCAGGGGTGTTCACTGATATGCTCACACAAAAATTGCTGCAAAAGATGCTTTCCAACAGCTGTTTTATCGTAGTTTTTGTCCAACTCCATTGACTTGTATTAGATGTGCTGTGAGGTATCGTATTACTCCGCCGCCGGGAACTTTGTTTCTATTCTTGCAATTGGCAAAGGGGGATTATCGCAACCAACTGGCCTGGAGTGTCTATTATTCAAGCTCTCAACGGAAGAATATACGGGTGTGAGGCGTTTGGAAAAATAGGTCCACAAGTTTACAACGAATGGTAAAACACCTGTTGGAAAGCATCTTTTGCAGCGATTTTTGTGTGAGCATATCAGTGAACACCCCTGACCACTCGGTGAGTTTCACGTCTTTGTAAACGAAAGTTTAATGCATTTTACGAAGGATTGTTCCAGTGCACTATACAGCCATTGTAGAAGTGGGGGCTGATACAACAGAAACCGAAAATTCTCAGGCCGGCATGATATATCCAAATTTCAGTCAAAACTGTTCTATTTCATCATAAACAATCTGAAAACAGGGCTTAAAGTGTAAAATACCGAACTTGTCCTTTAAGACCTTTTAAAAAGTCGTTTTCTTTAAGTCAAATTAGCAGGCTTTTAATTGCTGTAAATGAATTGATAGCCTACATGATCTGTGTTATCTCTAAAAAAATAATTAATAAATTTGCAAGAAAATGTTAAAATGTACTCTAAAAATACTTTATTTGTAGCCAACAGGAGATAAAGAATTTACAAACGTGTAGAGAGTCGAAACATTTTAGCACTAGGACTGCGCAGAGAGTGTTTTGAAAAGCATTACTTAAAAACGGTTCTCATCATATTCACCGGTACAAAGTCATCAAATACAATAAATCTGTGGGGTATCATTTAAAAAAAAAAAAAAAAAATATATATATATATATATATATATATATATATATATATATGCAATATTTGCTTTTGTTTAAAGCAAAACATCTAATTACTTACCAGGCTACAGGTGAAGCTGCTCTTTTGCTTTCTAACGTCTAATAATCGACCTCATTTATGTCCAAGAGACCCAATCTTTTACATTATTAATCCTTTGATTTTTTTATATTTTAAAGTTGTTGTGTTTCTGCGAATCTATGTGATAAGCAAACGCGCATTGTCGTCCCGTTTATAGGCGCATATTACTAACGCGCTCATTAAATAACAAAAACAATACTGCGCCATTGACTTTATGCCATTAAACAACAAAAAGCTGGTCTAGTCTATTTTAGTTGCCTCAAGATAGCAAAGCGCCAACAATGCGCCTGAACACACACACCTTGTTTTCAGACCAGAATGCCCATGGGCGCAAAATTGGGCACAAATGCATTTGTTATTTAAACAACGTGGCACTAAACGTGAAAATTATAATTGCTCCAGGTTGAAACTACCAAAAGACACTTGTGTCACGCATTGCACTGCATTGCGCAGCATTTTTATTTTAAATTTGGCGTTTCCATCACTCATTTTGTATGCAATAATACAAAATGCTGTGATGGAAACCCAGCTACTGTGAAATTACTGTGAAACTCCACAAAAGTTGTCTACCTTCTTTGGCTTAAATCTTAATGCTTTAGTTTACACAGTAGCCTACCATGCCTGTGGACATTGCCTATTAGTGGTCTACATGTGTAATTGCAAGTAGATGCGAACAACAACGCAACGTAGAGGCTACGGCGTAGGTTCGACGCAGAAATATAATCGGTCTTTACGGCCACAGAATGAGAAGTTGAAGTGTTTATTGTCTAGAGGTATATAATGCAAACCAGACAAATAATGAGTACTAGAATTATTTGTTTTAGTACCAATTTTTTATTTTGCTTACGTTCTGTATTATATTTCAGTACACAAAAGGTGTTTCTGTAGATTAAATTTTCTTACAATATCTGTATAAGAATAATGTATTTTTATGTGACCTGTACATGTTTCAGTAAATTTTTCCAGCTATTGTAGATTTTATAATGAATTCTGTGCGCTCCACCCTGTACAAGTAAAAATTAGCATAGGGCAGGGGCCGATTGCTGTCTTGCGTACCGGACTGTAAACGTGGTCATGCTACTTAAATGGCGACCGCGCCAGTAATACGCTGAATTATACGATAAATTCACTCCAGATGTGGCAATCATCCTCAGCCCTCAATCTGACAGTGTGCACAGCAGCATCTGCAGTAGCTTTTGAAACTCACTGTCTGTCTTTCTCTCTCTCACACACACACACACACACACACACACACACACACACACACACACACACACACACACACACACACGGTGGCTCTGTGGATAGTCCTGAATGTTTGCGTTTCTTTAAGAGATTGCTTCCATACCTGCATTGCAAACACTCTGTGACTCTATTTCCTTGCACTAAGCTGAAATAAAGGGCGTATTAGCAAATAGTGTTTATTTAACCCCTTAATAGATGCACCGTGGTAGAAGTTAGGTGGAGGCCCTTTTCAAAACAAAGCTTTTGGCTCGTTGCGGCTGACACTTTGATTAATGTGAACCAACAGTGCAATTACCAGCGCTGTTATTGAAGATCAGAGCTGTTCTCTGCAGATATGCAATCAACTTTGCAAAATACACAGCGGTTGCGAGAAACAAGCACCGTCAATACGGCGTGTTTATTTGGTGCAATTAATTAATGAGGCAATTAATCGTAACCTGTGACCTATACGTTAATTTCATGGGAAGTCGTTTTCCTGCTATACTGTTGCTACCTGCATGCATGGGTTTGCAATGGACACATGCAGTCGTATTAGTATGATTTATATGCATTGTTTTCTAAAGCAACTTAAAATCGATGCTTTTGTCATTATTTTCATTCATGCATTATATGTTCTTATTATTTGTGATTAATTTGATTAATATGCATACAAGCTGAATTAAATAATAATGAATTACCATGTTTAGAGAACTTTAATGCCCCAATGCGCCTATTTTATAAGCTTCCTGCAGTTATCAAGTAGTTTTACCAACACACTTGGAGAAATAATAAGAAAAACTAATTATGATACTTTTTTGCTTTAGCAGAACTTGTTGGAGGCACTAATTCAACTCATTATGTTCGAGTTAGATTTTCTTTGTGGAAGTGCTTTCTAATAAGTCTTTTAGTCATTAGAATAACGCAAGAAAATAGTTTTTACAGGAAAATGCATTCCCTTGATACGCTTTTAGGACCAGCGAAGACACTGTCTCCATTAGATTGCATTATGAGGAAAAGAAAATTACAGTCCAAATGAAATGAAGCAAACTCGTTGCACTTTTGCAGATGGTGGACAATATGTCTTGGGTGAGGAGCGCGCGTCCAATTATTCCAAGTTTCGAGATCAGCAGAATTTGCGCTCGTGTTGATCGAGTCTTGGTGGTTTGACCAAGCGTGTTTGGGAACAGTTGTAGCTGTCCTGTCCGTTTAGAGGCCAAAACGTAGATGTCAAAAGACGTCACAACGGGAAAAGGAAGTTTGCTTAGCTGGTCCTTTGGAGCCAGGTGCAAAAGTTGGCCAGACTCGCTTTCTCTCTCTCGTAGGCAAGCGTCTTAAGTCACTTTTCATCACCTAACATCTTTATCAAACCCATGGGTCTAGTTTGTGTTTTCTTATTCTCCTCTGTCTTGGGGGTCCGGCACTGAAAACTACAGCAGGTGATGGTATGAGCTCCCTCGTGTCTTTGCACATGATTAATGTATTTGAATTCTCACGTAAAACATGCGCTGCTAAGGAACCTTTTGATTACAAGTAGTCGGGTTGTAAAATGTCTTTGCAGACTGTGCTTTTTCGTCTCGCAAGTTGAATTTTCCACTTGTTTTTTTCTTTCGCATGGTACATTTGCCTGTAAAGTTAAATCGTTTTACTGAGTGGAAAGGATGGCGTAGGTATTTATTTGACTTGCTAGAGATTGTGCTCCAGGAGGACTGCTTGGAGGAGCTGTATTTTACTGTATCTCTTCAAATTAATAATACTTGGCAAATTGGAGAGCTTAATCCCCTTATTTGTCGGGCACAGATTTTTTGGGTGATACTGCAGCGATGGTCACTCGGGGAAACTTTAAGCAATCAAAGAACGAAAGAAATCGTAGGAGCATGCCACTGAAATCAAGGATGCATTTGGCAGACACTTTTATCCAAAGCGACTTGCATTTAAGCTAAATATTTTATCAGTGTGTGTGTGTGTACACGATTGAACCCGTGACTTTTTGTACTTTTAATGCATTGCTTTAGAAATATTAGCTTAATACACATGCCCGTACTTCATTAGCATTTTCATTTTGATTAGCTCAAAATGTCACAAGCATCTACACCGGGCACGTTTGTTATTTGTTTGTGAGAGTTTTTAAACCGAACCCTGTGGCAGTCAGGGTGGTCGTCTAGACTGCCAAAGATGCCCCTGAATATTTGGATTGGGAGATTTATTTATTTGTATTCAGGATGAATATGCAACATGGAAAGTGCGATCCTCTTCAGAACATCCTGCTTACAGCAGGTCATTTATCCCTTCAGACTGTGGTTGGTCTGCGCAGACACTGGCATACACAGTGACCGAGTTACGTTGACACACCCCACCCACTTTCAGTTTAGTGGGCAAACATTTATTCGACTTTCCAACTGTATAATCAGTCTTTTTGGAGTGCAGCACAAAAATATGTTGAAGATATCAATAGTGTAGGCCTAATAAATATGCGTATTACCTTAACATAAAAAAGTACTAGCAATATGCTGATGTCAGATGGCCTACAGTAGCCCTAAAATAATTTGGACAATAAGTTTTGTGAAAATTTAAATAACCAAATAATTAATATTATAATATGATATTATAATAATATTATACAAAATAAATACATGTTTGGACACTTTTTGGAAGAATATGCAAATTTGATAAACGTTAGGTTAAGTTAGGACACCTGCGTGAACTTGAGTGCTGACTTCTTACTGTAAATTAACTGTTGGTTAAACCAACACTGTAAAAAAATTGCTGTAATTATGCAGCTGGTTGCCAGTAACTTACTGAAGAAGATAAAGATTAAAAATATTTCATGTTTATTTAACTTTGAACAAACTGTTGCTAGTAAATAACATAAATGTAAAATCTACAGTAAGTTACTGGCAGCTAGTTGCCAGTAATACCCAGTAATACTGTAATTTCTACAGAAATGTTTTACAGTGAACACTATGTCATGGCAATTTGAACATTTTTTACGAGGTGGGTGATTCCTCTTAATTTGTTCGACCACATTTGTACTTTTTTTAACGATTTGCCTTGACCCCTGTGATGTTAGGGGCGGGGTTTCGTTATTGTTTTTTCATGATAATCGTACATTTTTGCACGATTAACTTCATACTTATTCATATGAATTAGCCAACTCGTAAAATATGTATAAATTCTCGTGAGATCAGGCTGGTTAAACGTAATAAAAAACATCCCTTAGAAATGTTCAAAGAACGAAAAATGGTGTAAAAGACTAGACCTGATCTCACAGGAATTTGTATGTATTTCATGAGTTGGCTAATATAAATTTGTACCGAGTGAATCGTACAAATTATTAGAAGTATTATTATTAAAAACAAAAAAAAGAACAACAATGAAACCCCGCCCCTAACCCCAAAGTCACAGGTGGGAAAGCAAATCATACTAAAGTGTACGAATGTGGTTGAACGAATTATTGTGAATTTGTACAAAGTGAATTGTTTAAATTATTACATGTTTTATTCTTAAACTTTTGATGGTTGCTTGTACCTTGAGCTCCCTCTTTTGGAGAGGAATTGTAAACAGGTCAGAGGTGAACACCTTATTTAAGGAAACACCTGTGATTAATTTGTGAAATCGCCAGTACGCTGAAGAAGGGCGTTCAGCCCGAAACGTTCGTTGTGGGCGATTAAACGCTATTTTTGAAGCTTGAACTGTGAGTGCTGTCCCTTTCTTACATTTTATGACATTATTCACATTGAGGGATTCAGCACCCAGTTTGATTGTCCCCATTATCAGTAAGTGTGAGCGTGTTGTTGCACAGAAGATTATTCTTAAACGCACAAATATTAAAAACAGTAATAAAACCCCGCCCTTAATCTTAAAGTCACAGGTGCAAAAGCAAATCGTACTAAAATGTGCCAATGTGGCTGTACAAATTATTGCGAATTTGTACAAAGTGAATCGTGCAAATTATTAGACTTATTATTTTTTAATGCACGATTATTAAAACCAATAATGAAACCCCGTCCCAATCTCAAAGTCACAGGGGCAAAAGCAAATCGTACTAAAACGTTTGAATGTGGTTGTACGAATTATTGTGAATTCGTACAAAGGTAACCGTACCAATGATTAGACTTATTATTCTTAATGCAAGATTATTAAAGTAAGATAAAACTTCGCCTCTAATCTTAAAGTCACAGGGTTGAAAGCAAATTGTACTAAAACATGCGAATGTGTTGTACGAATTTTTGTGAATTCGTACAAGTGAACTGTACAAATTATTAGACGTTTTATTCTTAAATGCATGATTATAAAAAACCCCGACTCTTCTCACAAAGTCACAGGGGCGAAAGCAAAGTGTACTAAAACATTTGAATGTGGTTGTACGAATTATTGTGAATTTCGTACAAAGTTAATCGTACCAATGATTAGAATTATTATTCTTAATGCAAGATTATTATAAAACTTCGCCTCTAATCTTCAAGTCACAGGGGTGAAAGCAAATCGTACTAAAACATGCGAATGTGGTTGTACGAATTATTGTGAATTCGTACAAGTGAACTGTACAAATTATAAGACGTTTTATTCTTAAATGCATGATTATAAAAAAAAACATAATGAAACCCCGCCTCTAATCACAAAGTCACCAGGGTGAAAGCAAATCGTACTAAAACATGCGGATGTGTTGTATGAATTATTGTGAATTCGTACAAGTGAATCGTACAAATTATTAGACATATTTTTCTTAAACGCACATCTTTTTCTGAAACCCCGCCCCTAATCTTAAAGTCACAGGGGCGAAAGCAAATAATTCTACAATGTTTGAATGTGTTTGTGCAAATTATTGCGAATGCGTACAAAGTAAATCATACAAATGATTAGACGTATTATTCTTAAATGCACGATCATCAAAAACCAATAATGAAACTCCACCCCTAACGAATCGTAATGAAAAGTTTGAATGTGGTTTCGCGAGTTATAGCAAATTCGTACAAAGTGAATCTTACAAATTATTAGACTTATTATTATTAAATGCACGATTATTGAAAAACAATAATGAAACTCCGTCCATATTCTCAGAGTCACAGGAGTGAGAGCAAATCGTACTAAAACGTGCAAATGTGGTTGTACGAATTATTTTGAATTAGCCACCTCATAAAAAACATACGAGATTGTGTTGGAAGGTCCAGCATCATTGGTTGCAGATGCAATTTGGTTTTGTGTTTATAAACCAATGCAATTCAATTAATGTTTTTAATTATTTCCCTGGTACGCAAAGAATACCGGGGTATTACTATAGTAATAGCATTCAGGAAATGTACACCCTGTTTGGTCTGTTCTTACTGCTTTATTTATGAATGTATTGCACAGATCTAATTTTACAATGCATGTTATACTTGTGTATTATATGCATGCTACGTATATATTATATACATTATATGTTTTGTGTAAAGTATGATAGTTGTCTATTCGCAGTGTGTGGAAGTCATTTTTGTAAAAACTTCTTAAACTATCTATCCTAAAACTCATCTACTGTAATTGTGTATTTACCGATAAGAGTCGTTATCCGTTTCTAAATCGTTTGACCTGTTTTTGTTTTATTACCTGCTACTGCATGCTCGCTGAATAGAGATTTGACCTGCTGTCAGTTCTCAAAAAATCTCTCCACACACGCTTTGTGTTCAGTCTGCCTTGGCTACAACAGCAGTCATCTGGTACATATTACCTTGCACACATGCTCTAGACAGCACCGGTTGACATTCAGGGTTAAACAAATCCAGCCAGCGTACAGACCATAGATCAGCCCGACACCAGTGCGCTCACACTGGCTACTGTATACATCCTCTCTGCCTGTTTTGCTATGACTGCAATGGACCGAATAGCTTCTCTTGAAACAGATTTCGTTTAGTTAGTTTCATTTCCTACCAGCATATTCTTCCAAGGAACATAAAGTACAGTATGATGTTTACAGGCTACCCAACAGGAGCGCTTCAGCCGAGGTGCCCTGAGGTTACGGGTTGAAATCAATAAACAGTTGCCTCACTTTTGGGTTTGTTATTTTAATGCATAAACTTTAAGTTATTAAATGCAGTGAAATTGCTTTTTTAGGTTTTAAATAAAGTTATTGACATTCTTAATTTTATGCAAGGTTTTCCACTTTTTCTTGCCTTTCCTTGATTTGCATAAATCAAAACTATAGAGTAATTATTTAAATATAAATAATCAAATTGCGATTCAATGCAATTCAAGTGTCCTGTTGGAGTACAAAGTGATGTCCGTCTCTTGGGACTTTTACCTCGGTGGATCTTTTAATTTAGTTTTAGTCCTTTACAAAACCATTTTTAATGATGTGCCATTTACAAAAGCAAAAATGGCCAGGAGAAATCTGATGTTCACGCATATGTGATCTCTTATATGGTGATTTATCAGCCGATGAAATGGGTCTTAAACAAGTAACATCCAGCTCTGATCTCACATCTGAACGCAGGACCGCGCGCACGTGCAGACACATCTTGTCCGAGTCGAGCGAGAAAACTTGAGATCCTTTTTGTATTTCCCCTTTGCCTGATTTCTCACTTCATCACATGGCAATTGGAACTGACAGCATAATTATCAGATCATCCAAAATTGAAAAGTGGGTGGGTGAAAAGGAATAAATAAAAGGGGAGGAAGGAGGGGAAAAAAGGCATCATCTTTGGAGGGTTGGCAATGGTTCAGTCATGTTGTCAGCGAGACACGTATGGTTACGGGGAGGCAGCAGTTTGGAGATTGCGTTGCGGGTGTTCCCTTGATGTACCCTGACAGGAACCAGATTCAGACCCGAGCGCCGGCGTCTGAGCTCTGCGCTTTTTATTTGTCTGGCTCCTTCGGGTTTTTCCTGGCCCTGTAGGCCCCGTTTTGAGATCCTGAGGCCACTTATGCAGTTTGCAAGCTTTAGTGGGAATAACAAATACGGGCAGAGAATCATCTAAACCTCCTGTAGCAGTAGAGAAAGAGGCACAATCACGCTATTGTTCACAATGTCAGGTCAGAAAATGTGAGGGGGTCAACTTTTGCAGCTTTATTGTGTTGTTTTTGTGGTCTGTTTGTTAGGTTGTTGGACTAAACAAATTTTGTGTGTTGCTGTTCCTGTGGCTTGTATTTCATTACCAGTAATCTTATTAGTTAATAGAAAATGTTAATCATGCTATAATATGATACAATTGTTGCAAGGTTTAAAATGACTCGAGTGTGCATGCTACTAAAATAATTCATTCAATGTCATTTTTGTAGAGAAATTAGATGGACAGTCGTTTCTCATATTAAACAGGCCATGTTATCAAGTAAGTCAATATCTGACGAGTTGGGAGTGAGAACATGTTGACGCTTTTTCAACAAAATATTATTATGTGAAATTGGGTTACACACATTTTGATATGTCCACTTGAACACGCTACATAACTATAAGTTATATACTATAAGCTAATACTCTTATTAGAGTATAAGTAGATTGTTATGGTGCGTTCAGACCAAATGCAAAGCATCGCAGTCCTTGCTTTAGATTACTTGCAGAGATTTTGTGTCGTGGAAATTTTCCGCTTGAGTTGAAAATTTTTAAATTGCACGAAAATTGCAACCAGATACCTCAGCTTTACCCACGTCCCGCCTTTTTACTCATTTTCGAATATCCGCGAGTGATGCGTGATGACGTTCCGCCAAGATGGGCGACGACAGGCAACCCCTACTTTAAGCTTCAAAAACGATCTTCAGAAACCAATGGGTGACATCACGGACACTCCGTCCATCTTTTTTTATCACCCTGCGCGAGTTTGTGTCTGTTTGTATGTAATATACTCTCGCAAATCGTTGAATTCGTGTTTGGTGTGTACACCCCAATAGGGATAGGGAAGCAGTTTGGGTTAGTTAAATAAGTTGACATTTAGTTGGAAATTTATATATAGATGGTCTCATCGGATGCATTTGCATTGTTGCAGTTACGCGTCTGGGCGGAACTTAAAGGATTACTACATTTTCTTTAAAAAATCCAGATAATTTACTTATTACCATGTCATCCAAAGTGTTAATGACTTTCTTTGTTCAGTGGAGAAGAAATTATGTTTTTTGAGGAAAACATTCCAGGATTTTTCTCATTTTAATGGACTTTAATGGACCCCAACACATAACAGTTTTAATATAGTTTAAAATTGCAGTTTTAAAGGACTCTAAATGATCCCAAACGATCCTGAGGCATAAGGGTCTTATCTAGCGAAACAATTGTCATTTTTGGCAAGAAAAATAAAAAATATGCACTTTTAAACCACAACTTCTCATCTTCCTCCGGTCCTGTGACGCGCCAACGCGACCTCACGTAATATGTCATCACGTCAAGAGGTCATGGATGACGTATGCAAAACTACGCCCCAATGTTTACAAGTGTGGAGAAAGAGGACCGTTCCGACGTTGTTGTATGAGGAATGATACGAATTAATTTCTTTGTGTCACTTTATTGTTTAAAATGGTCCGCAAATGTGCGTTTCATATATGTAACACGTGACCTTTCCACGGCATTACGCAATTACATGAGGTCGCACTGGTGCATCACACATCCAGATGAAGACGAGAAGTTGTGGTTTAAAAGTCCATATTTTTATTTTTCTTGCCAAAAATGACAATTGTTTCGCTAATTAAGACCCTTATGCCTCGTTTCAGAACGTTTAAAGTCCTTTGAAACTGCTAATTTAAACTGCATTAAAACTGTTAAGTGTTGGGGTCCATTAAAGTCTATTAAAATGAGATAAAATCCTGGAATGTTTTCTTCAAAAAACATAATTTCTTCTCGACTGAACAAAGAAAGACATCAACATTTTGGATGACATGATGGTGAGTAAATTATCTGGATTTTTTTAAAGAAAATTGACGAATCCTTTAACTTCCGGTCTCTGTTTGTTTAATGGTCTGACTAGTAGGTAAACTGAACTCTGGGACAAAAAACATAATCGAAAATAATAAATGTTTGGTTTCCTAAAGACGAGGGGAGATCATGGATCACCGCTATATGAAGAAAGGTTTGGCAGCCGATCTGTAGTTAAGATCGTATACATTATATAGTACACATTTTACCAACACGATCTCACAGAAAGTTGTGTTATAGTCACGAAAAATTTGATACATTTATTCGTGTCCATGGCACGAAATTCAGCTTTTTTCGTGCCTTGAGCATGAATCTCTTTTTCGTGTCAGCCGCACACATTTCTATAAATAGTTTTTCGTTTCTTTTTATGTATTGTTTTCTAATCCCCCCCCCTACTTTTAAATCACTTGGGGTTGGGGTTAGATTTGGGGTTTGGGTTGGGTTGGGATGTACTTTTATGGTTTGGTTTCTACATGTTTTTCTTTCACTTTTAAAACTATTCTCGCCTGGAGTTGGGGTTAGAGTTGGGGTAAGAGAAAAAAAACATAAAATGACACGAAAAGAAAGTCGTGCAACGGACACGAAAAACTATCTATAGAAATTTGTGCAAGTGACTGAATTGTGCCATGAACACGAATAAATTAATCACATTTTTTGTGACTATAACATGACTTTCTGTGAGATCAGTCTGCATTTTACACAGTAACGTTAGCTCAGTGTAGTTTTTGATATGCTTTAGCTATGATTTGAACTAAGGTTATCTACTTGTTGTTTATTTAGCTTGTTATCAGAAATAAACGACTCTGTTGTTATTGATTATTTTCAAAGTTTACCGGAAGTTAAGTTTGTTCTACAAAGCCGTTTGTTTATGTTGTTATTGCTGAAACCATCTATATTCAGTTGAATATCTGTTAAGTGATCATCGCCATAAATTGTTAGATATTAAGCAGACAACTAATACTCAAATGACTGTTGTTACTTGAAAAATAAACTTATATTTATGTCTGTGTGGACTATCGAAATAAAATTGATTGTTTAAAAAGTTGTATACTAGGCATTGTAACATTTTGTGATTCATAATAAAAAGTCGCCTCTTTTTAAAGCGCTTTACTGGAAAGAGCTGGTCGTACATGACTGAAAATGCAGCTGAGTTAGTAGCATTGCTATTTTTTAATTAAATAGCAACCAAACATGCTTTGATGGTTTTTATCTTCACAGTCATTACATCAGATATTATGTGGAGCGTTGTGGTTTGGCTCCATCAGCGTTGTTCTGGTAATATGTTTAGCAAGCGGACGGTCCATGCAGATGATAATTAGACTACATAACAACACAAACCGATAGATTTCACTGAAAGCCTGTGGTAACCACCTTTATTCTCTCCGGTTCGTTCTGTGCCAGATCAGTCCTGTTTCACACCCATCTCAGGCAGTTTTCCACCCCAAATGCTGACAGAAAAAAAAGCCGGTCGTGGGTGGTTCGCTTGGGGTCAGTTCATCTACAGAGTGCGCGTTTCATGAAAACACAGCCACTTAATTCTGAACCATTCGTCAGATTCAGTCATTTGCATGAGGACAGCTATCATTTTGTGCGAAAACTGACATTGATAAATGAGGTGTTTCAGTTAATAAGCAATACAAACAAATGAGAGGTCTTGAGAGGGAAGATGGTCCTCATTTAACTCCTGCTTTTTGTCTCCTAAAGATTGCTTCCATATGATTGCTGCATTAATTCAAACAGAATTGGACTCGTGATTTAAAACCCAAACTTTCGTGGGACTTTGGTTATTACTAGGTGGAAAAAACATCTTGTAATCTGAAACAACCAAAACATGGAAAATTCCATTGAGGCGTCAAAATATTGTTTAATACTTAAGCGATAGGTTTGTGATTTTATCGCTGCCGTTACAGTGTGACGGAGCAAAATATTTTCATATCAGACTGTCTGTGTTACCATGAAATATTCCCCATAAATTTGTGTCAATTTGCACCCGTTTTATATTTTCAGAGTATGTTAAAATATTTTTAAATCAAATTAGCGCAGCCATAAATGACCGTCTGATTGCCAGCAGGGAATCGTGCTGTGGAAAATTTAGATGTGCAATGAAAAATGATAAATTATTGAACAGAGACCAAAACATATCAGCGCTCTGACTGGGCCTTTTTTTTCTCCGAGCGAAAAAATATTAGCACAAAAAGTCCTTATTAAGGGTGGTGATGTTATTTTAACTAGTTTGAATCACCTTTGGTCTCCACGAGTCCCTGAGAGCTTATAAGTTCTCTCAAGCAACAGAAGCAGTGCATGAAAAGTTTTCTCCACTGGTTTAACGCAACACTAGCAGAGAACAAGCACACCGCTCTTCTCTGCTTGAGGGCGGTAAAGATGGAAATGACACATTTTTACATTAGTGATTTTCAGAGATCGGGATAGGACCTGAAGCCACCTGCATGTGCACAAACTGTGAGAAACTGTTCATCTAAAATAATTAGGATAGCTTGCACGCATTAAAGTAGGTGTGATGTGATTTTTTTTTTTAAAGCATGTGAGTTCATACCTTGAGTTTGTGGTCTTTTTAGATTGTGACAAAATATTTGTTTAAAAAATATTTGTGTTAAACTTTCTATACTAAAATAGTTCATAGGGAATGTCAGTAGAGTCAAGACCAGAGATCAAGTGCCAAGTCTGAGTCAAGACCGAGTCCACAACCAACTTTGGCCAAGATTTACTAAACGGGGCAAATTGGCGTGAAAGCGCAATTTCAAAAAAGTGCAGATGGGAGTGGTAATATCTGCAGGTTATCTACTAAAAAAGCAATGGCACAACAGCTGATTTCCATAATGACCAACAGAATCTACTAAATCAGATCAGGGTCTGATGAGGTGCATTTCAATTCAGGACCACAAACATTGCAGCGGAAAATTCGGGGTGTGTAATCCCAGCTAACGAAGCCATAAGACACTGAAAATAACTGGAGGACAAAAATCTAAGGTTTAGAAGAAGTTTTAAAACGCCTGGTATTGTGTGATTTCTCCTGGTGACTCCTCTTTCATTTATTTCAGCAAATAAAAAATAACATGGTTTGGCAAACAATATTTTTGAATAATATTTTCCTTTGGCATTCCAAAAAAACTGTTACATGGTAAAACAATCATCTGCCTTGTATCATGCGCTTTCTGATCTCTGTGATGCCTTTTTTTTGCAATAATTGCAGCTATTTCAAGCGCAAAAAGCACTGAAAAACCAACTTGTAAAAATACTCATAACAATTTGCACAAACTTTTTAAAGTAAAATGTACTGCTTTTTTAAAGTACAACTTACCTAGTAAAATCAAATTACAATTGACTTAATAATGCATGAAAAACATTTGTTAAATAATTAAGTAAATGTTACTTAATTGTTTTTTATTTTAGAAGTTAGATTTTTTTAAATTGTTTAGGTTTTAAAGTCTATTAAATATTAAATAAATTGTATTTATTGTTGTATGGTAGATTGTATTTACAGTTTTTTATAATAATAATAATAATATAATAATAATAATCTTTATTTTATATTGTGCCTTTCAAAGTTAATTATCAAAGCGCTTGTTATTTTCTTTTACATATAGTTCTATGGACTTAGTTACCTTAGTGCTATAAATGTCATAACAAAAAATTCATGACTGACTGACTTTAACTTGATTCTCATCAGAAACGCACACAAAACTGTGCAGAACAGTTTTGTGTAACATCACAAAATTATAATTTACAACAAAACAACATCAATAATATAAGAGCTTAAACCTTTATGACATTTAATTAACAAATATTTAAGTAGTTTAAGTTCTTATCAGTTCTTTGAAAAAGCTTAAAAAATACATATATTTAGGTGCAAAGGATTGTGGGTATTCCTTACAACACGTGCAAAATAATTTTTAATGTTTAAGTTTAATGGATTTTATACTCTTAAGTTAAACGAACTCAGATTTTTGACTTGAACGCGCTAAAGTTTTTGATTAAAATGTACTTATAATTAGGGATGTCCCGATCAGGTTTTTTTGCCCTCGAGTCCGAGTCCGAGTCATTTGATTTTGAGTATCTGCCGATACCGAGTCCCGATCCGATACTTCTATAATACATTAAAAAAAAAGAATAAAGAAGAGCAAAAAAACAGAACCAGTCCAGGATGTTCCTTATGTCATGCCGCACGCATTGCTGTTTCTGTGTGGAGTCAAAAGAGTCTAACTCTGTGCCAGCGCATAACTACAGATGTGTTAAAAAATAATGAATATATACTATATATGTTCAGGGGTTAAATTGGGGTTTGTTTTGTGGGGATGCTCTGTTAGGAGGGAGGGTTCGAGGGGTAACATGTTTAATCCTGATGACAGCAAAGCAACTGGGTGTGTTTCAATGACATTTTGTATCTCTGATAGGATTTTATAAGATTCAGTTTTAAAGCTGTGCCACATGTTGACCCAAACTTTAAAACCTGAACTTTAAATTATGCAAATCTATGAGTCTGACACCCTATATGCATTTGGTGCACATGTCATTATGCACAATTGATCAATCTTTGAATGAAGTTATAAGACTTAACCTCCTTGACTCATTCTAGGCATAAGATAGGCTACCCAAAAAGACTCAATTAACAAGAAAAACAACATACTGATTCAGCAATATATCTTATAAATTAGCCATAGAGATTCCCTAAGCTGGTCAGCTGTTAGTTAAACAATCACTATAGTTAGGTCGTAATTGATTTGTATAATCAAAATACATTATTTTATTAAACTATACAATCAGTTGTATCCAGTTATCTAGTTAACATTTTGTAATGAGATGAGTGACATGGCTATACATACTTTAATACTTTGTTTCTAGACTTCTATTAAGTTTTTTCGACATGGGCACCATTCTTACCTCTCTTTCTCTCATCTCTACAGTAATGTCAAATGATCCTGCGCGAATGCGCGTTCTTGAGGTTCTGAGTGAGACGCGGAACTGCGTCTGAGCCAGGGGCGGCGTTTGCGTATGGCAGGGCAGGCCCGGGGTGGGTAATCGGGAGAACCGGGAGAATTCCCGGTGGGCCGCTTCACTTTTGGGCCGGTCGAGAGTTTTTTTTTTTTTTTTTTTTACATTTGTCACGTTAGTGAGTCTATCTTCTCTTAAATGACACTTCACACGTTTCGCATTGACACTGCAGCGCTCAGCCTCTGCATGGGTTGTACCATGTGAGGGAGTTTTCCCCTCCCCTCCGATAGAGTTGGTTCGGTCCATAGCACGTCCAAGAAAACTTTTCTCCGGTAGGCTGGGCCGGCCCTACCATAACAATACGCGTCTGAGAGGAGGAGGGCGTAAAACACAGGTTGAAGAAAAAATCCATTGGAGGAGGATGCTGCCAAATGTGCCAAACTTACAGATTTATTTTCAAGAGGACAAACAAAAGTGACAACAGGTAACTTAAAGAGAAATAAGCCTAGTAATGATTAGCATTAGCAACGTACTTATTTGGCTAATACCGTTGTCAAACTATTTACAAGCCAAAAAATTTTTTTGTTAAAATATTACCCTTTTGTGTATACATGGCGATTCATAGACTTTAAAAATATTAAGCAAGCAGCTTCTGAGCAGTCCCCCGCTGAAAATGAGGAGGCCATGAGTAAACAACATGAATTAAAGTTATTTAACCCTCAGGTTGTGTTCACAACCCTATAACACCTTTTGTTTTCCCAGTAAAAAATGACCAGCCTAAAAAAGCTTATAAATCACTTGTTATGCCATTTACCCAATATTGTATTCAATATTTTTATCAAATTGTTTTCTTTTTTAATAAGGACTTTAAAATTTCTATTTGCATTAATCATCGGCCTCATAGCATTAGCAATGCTAATAATTTATCAACCTTTCCTTATGGAATACACTCTGGGTTATTTATATATTTTATATATTAGACAGAACACGCTGCTGGGTTAAAATTGACCCAGTGCTGGGTTGTTTTAACCCAACTGTTGGGTTATTATAATCCATGGTTGCATAACAACAACCCAACATTGGGTTATTTTTAACCCAGTATGTGTTCTGTCCAATATTTACCCATTATGGGTCAAAAGTAACCCAGCCTTTTTTAGAGTGTAGAGGAATATTTTTGTTAACTTCTTATCTTAAGTGAAATATTATTTAACTTTTACCTTATTTGTTGAACCATGATATTAATAAAAACTATAGTAAGAGCTGAACTGTTGCTTTATTTATCCAATTTAAAAAAAGTGCTAATTTGGAATAACACTATGGAAAGTGGGCCGGTCTTGGGCCTGAAACTCCCGGGCTGAAAAGTGGCCCCACTCCGGCCCTGTGGCAGGGTATGGCAGTTGCCATACCCAAGCATTCAGACAAAACACCAGAAATCAACAGGCTATAATGAAGCTCATTAAAAATAATGTTAAATATTTTCAGTAGAACATATCTGAACATTGGTATATCACTAATTTACGCGTATGCTCGACTTCATGCTATAATACAGAAACCGACATGTGGATGACATCAACGTGCCGCGAGAGCGGTTTAAAAGCAAACTCTTCCGATGATTTCTCGCCTCACCCTCGCGGTACTTTGATGTCATCAACTTGTCGTTCTTGCAGCGCAGCTTGAATTGTGCAGGAAGTTTCATGATGACCGCTGTTGTTAATCTTTATTTTCGCAAGTAAACTCCTTTTTTTGTTTTAACATTCAAACAGACTCACGGTTCTCCCCCACACTCGCGCAATGCATATTGCATACATTATTCAAGAAGTAAAATGATTTGTTATCTGTGGATAAATAAACATTCTCTTACACTGGGAAATTGTAGCGCAGTCGAAGTGAATTGTATTAATTATTTGCGCGCGTTTTTGAATATGGCGACTTGTGGAATAAAAACTGCACGACGACAAAAGGTAAGGCTTGATTTTGTATTTAGCCCTGTTTTACTAAGAGTTTTATTTAGTGTTTTAGTCTTAGTTGGTTAGCTGGCTGGGTTAACTATGTGTGCTCTATATCAGTGGTTCTTAACGTTATTCCTCGAGGCCCATTGCTCTGCACATTTTGTATGTCTCTTTTATCTGACAGACTCGGTTCAGTTCATTGAGATCTCTTCTAATGAGCTGATGATTTGAATCAGGTGTGTTAAATAAGGGAGACATACAAAATGTGCAGGGCTGTGGGCCTCGAGGAATAACGTTAAGAACCACTGCTCTATATCACATTAAGTCTTTATTGTGATTTTATAAGTGTTTTTGGCGGCTGTCATGACAAGATTTGTGAAGGGATGTTACAGTATGTTTTGATATTATATTGTTTTAGTTTATCTGTTGCTGGAGTTGCACTTAGTTAAGAATGACAACATTTGAAAAGCATTTTAAACAACCATGATTTCTATTTTTGTTTTTCATTTGTATTGCTTCCGTATTGTTGTCAGTGAGTGTACATCCGTGCAATCATAGTATGATTTTATACAGGTTGGTGGAGTATGTACACATATGGATATAATGTGGTTTCATAGATTCGTTATTTGAATGGCCTTCTTGTACGAAGAATTTTTGCCATACCCTAGGTTTTCGTGAAACGCCGCCACTGGTCTGAGCACATGTTGACAATAACGATCAACGCGTCGTTTAAATGAGCGGTAAAAACGCGGTTTTGTCGTGGGTTCCTTGCACGCACGAGTGTGAAGCCTATGAATGAAAGCACGTCAATAGGCTTGTTCGACTTCATGCGGCGCCGCAATACTCGACACCCTGGTGACGTCAAACTACCGCGAGAGTGATCCGCGAAATCATACGGAGGAGTTTGCTTTTACATCGTTCTCGCGGAACTTTGACGTCATGCAGCACCACAAGAACCGGCAGCCGGATGAAGTCGAACAAGCCTATTCTCTTCAGTTCACACGCCCCAGCGCAGCGCGTACACTGGCGCGGAGCAGAGCGAGAACTTAATGGATTTTAAACCCTGCATATGTATCCGAGTCCTGATCGGGAGGTAACGTCCGATCCCGATCGAGTCTGAAACCACGTGATCGGGGCCGATTTCCGATCACGTGATCGGATCGGGACATCCCTACTTATAATTATTTTAGGATTATGTGCAGTGACTATAAAACAGTTAAATAATACAAGAAAATATATAATATGACTTACTATTCCCACACAGTTAATTTTTTACATGAATTAACATGAATTTATTATCATTTTACTTAGGAAAATCTAGTTCTCAATGAATGTTAATATTACTATGTAGAAATTATGAGGATTAATCTAATATATTTTATATGAAATCTAAATCACGTTGCACGTATCATTTAAATAATCTCCTCCCAAACATCTTGCGTCTGAAAGAGAAACTCCTCCTCTTTCAGCGCAAATGATCCACTGCGCGTCTTTAGTAAATCCCGACAGTTGTTATTTAACGCCAAAATGATGGTTTGCGCTGTTAGTAAATCTGGCCCTTTGTCTGGACTCAGTCTTGACCCTGAACTTGATCACTAGTGTTGGTCTTGACTCAGACTTAAGATGGACTTGACTACAAAACTGCTATTAATGACCATTTATATTGTTATTTTTAAGTCAAAATGCATTGTATTGTTTAGAAAGCTCAACCTGATTTTGCCAAGTGAGATATGTCCTCAGGGCAACATGTTGTGTCGACCCAAAGACCACATTTTTGTAAATTAAACCTAAACCCACCCCAACCCTAACCATAACTGAAACCTAAAATCAGAGGGAAATTGTAAGTAAAAAACAGTGGTCTAAACTGTAAACTTATTTCTGAAATCTAGTTGATTGAAATGTACTGTACTGAACATACTGTTGCTCTGAGAACATCAACCACTTGGCAAAATCAGGCGAGCCTTGTTTGCAACAACTAAAATGGTTCAAATAGGCAGATCTTAAAGATCTTTACCCAAAAATGCAAATTCGGTTAACCATTTACTCATCAAGTTGTTCCAAACCTGTATACATTTCTATGTTCTGCTAAACACAAAGATATTTTGGGCAATGTTTGTAACCAAAGAGTTTTGGGCACCATTGACTTTGATTGATTTTGTTTGTCAGTGGTGCTCCTTTCTATCGAAGAAATGTATAAATAACGACCAAATTTTCTTTTTTGGGTGAACACCAAAAGTAAAGTCAGAAAACTATCCGAACAATAAAGTACATAAAGTGTGAACCGGTCGTAATGTTTTCCATGTGAAATGCTCACATACAGTATGGTTCACAAGTTTAGATTTATGACAAAGTTATGGCTGTAGAGATAAAAATAAATGTCGATAACTTGTTTGAAAAGTTTGGCTACCCGAGCTAATGTCTCTTTTCACCTCAAGCATTAATCTTTAAATCTTCATAAAAGTTACGGTTTGACATATTTGCACTACACTAGCATGAAATGATCCATTCACTGACTTCCTGCACAGTTTTAATAGTTCTTCCATGCTGTCACTTTATACCTGTACAACACTAAACCCTTCTTACACGGTCAGACTGACTCCTAACAATGTACTGACGTCTCTGTCGATGCTCAAATTGCAGAACGGGGTTTTGTTGCGAGACTACACAAATTATCCCACGGCGAAACAAAAACTACTTTCCATGCGAGTTAGATTTCGCCGCGCAGTCGTGCCCCTAAATGATGGCGGCACACGTAATGACCTCAGGTAATTCTGTGTGTCACTTTCAGTTAGCGCGGTAACCACAAAAACTTACAGTGATGCAGAGCGATGCTTTTGGAAATGACATTCTTTGTTGAAAAATGATTATTGATACAGAGCTTTGGAAAAATGGGAGCAGGTGGGAATACAAACAAAACAGAACCTCCATGAGCTGTTAACTCAACTAGGTCGTTTCATCTAAAGGATGGCGGCTGGATTAGGGTGGAGCTCGGAGAATTGCACGTCACCCGTCTAATGCCCAGGAGCCTGTGTGTCTGCGCTTGGTTTGCCCGCTTGATAATAAGTAAGAAACTGCATGCAGCCTCACGACGAACTTGTGCAATACGCCGCTAAAATTAACTCCCTGGAACCAGACGGGATTCCAAAGAGAATAAACTTCTCTTGACTTTATTATATCAAGGCCTTCCAAATACACTGGGGGAAGGAAAAGAAGGGAACGGGTAACCTAACACGTTAATTGGCTTGTGTCTGGCGCGCACATAGGGCGTTGTGTTTCGACCTGGTGAAAACAAAGCAAGCCCTGAGCCTATGGCCCAATCAAACCATCTAAATCTGAATGTGACACATTTGGCATCAATCGGATTGGTTTGTGTCGGTACAGGCCCGTTTCTTGAATGATTTGATTTAGTACTGACCCTTGTTGGAACTTCAAATGAACATTCTGTGGAAAATCGATCATCTCCTGTATTTACATTTATGCATTTTTGGCAGATGCTTTTATTCCAAGTGATTTAAAGTGCATTCAAGCTATACGTTTATCAGCATGTGTGTTTCCTGGAGTCGAACCTGTAACCTTTGGGCTTTGAATCAGTTTAGCTTGGGAACTCAGTATCTGATAATATATTTTGGTTTGTGGTTGAATGCCATTGCCAGTTTTATAGTTTTACAAAGTTGCTACATTTCTTAAATTGATTTTTCTTCAGCCTTCCATTTTGGTCAATATGTATATTGCTCTGGTCTTCAAGATGGTTTCCAGGGTGTTGCTATGTGGTAGCGAGTGGTTGCTTAAGTGTCCATAGAAGAGGTTTCAGGGTTTCCAGCAGAAAATTTGTTAGTTAAGGTGGTAGGGTTGTGCAGGTGGGCGGGCCGGGGGCGTGGCAATCAAAGGGGCGGGGCGTACGCATCATGATGAAAATATTTTTATTTAAAACACTCAAATAAAACTCAATTTTGAAGAAACTATGACAGAAAGTTAACAAATACTAGATTATTAATGAATTAAATGTTTTATCAACAGGCTAGTTATCCTCCAGACATTGACGGACCATGTCTTTCTCTCATTTCGGCCATGTGGCGCGTGCCCGCTCGCAGTGTGAACGCGTCCACGCTATTCTCCGAGATGCACTTGACGGCCTTTTGTGCAGCGAATTTTTTTTTGGACGACCTTGTTAAGGTGATAGGGTATCCCAGTTTAGGTGGGCCGCCCGAACTGAAAAGTGCTGCGGGAAACCCTGGGTTTTAAAGGGACCCTGTCTGTATCAACTGTATGGTTTAATGGATTTACACTGAGATTGGCTATATAAATGTGAGACAAAAACTGTTAGACATCAAATGGTAACAGTCCAAACCCATTCTCTTAACACCCGTTTTCTTTCAGATGTTAATATGTCAATTAAATAAGCTGTCAAACAAAAGATGAACGATAATAATACACATGCACAGCAGGTGGCAGTTTGCAAATTTTTAACTTGCGCAAAGGCGTGTTTAAGGCGAGCAACGCGTGTTTTTGCGGCAATCGCACCACCCAATTTGCGGCATTCAAATTGCCCTGTGCGAGTTTGCATCTATTAGCATCTTTGCATTGACTTTGTTTGTAATCTACTCACAAAAATCATTGAATTTGTGTTTGGTGTGTACCGAGGGGCAACCTTCCGATCTCTCTGATGAAGCCAATACGGAAGTGATTTAAACTGCAATTCATCAACGGGCCACTAGAGGCTGGCTCCAAAAGGGAATCAATTCCCAGACCTCCACGTTTAAATGGCCAACTTTACAGTAGGCTTGCCGCGATATTCGGTGAAACGGTGATAACCGGTGCTTTAGCCTCTCACCGGTTATATCACTTGCCCACCGCGACACCGTCTTTCACCGTCGTTTTGATATTTTCGTGTAATTAAATCATTTAGTTTTGTTAGAGAGAGCAAACACTTACAACTGAATGTGTTTGTTGTCTGAATTCAGCGGAGCTGAACGCGCGTCGCGTCACAGAGCAGCAGGTGTCAGATTTCATTTATTTCTGTCAGAGTTTGCAAGGTGAGCTGACTGACCAGATGATGACAGAAGCTGCGTGCTTACTCGTTTTTATTATAATATACATATATGATGTTTAATATAAGCGAGATCGTTTTGTTGTTGTGTTTTTCATCAAGAAAAATATTAAACCCATCATTCAAGCAGCGCTTTTATGGAGAAGTAGCCGGTTGCTCTGCTTGGGACTGGCGGGTTCTTTGAGAATTACCTGCGCACATTGACTTAAGCACTTAAGTACACCAGCTGTTGCACTCGAATTGCACGCAAATTCATACGCGATTTAACGCAGCTTATGCAAGCGCTGCATTTAAACAGTTGCGTAATTCAAAAGTGAAAGTAAAATGTGCACGTCTGCATGCGCATTTATAAGCCCCTCCCACTCGGTGACACCGGGATCACCGAGTTTGTGACGCGCCGATTAACCGGTGGGAAAATTACGTCACCGCGGCAACCCTACTTTACAGTAAAAAATAATATGTTTACAGCCTGGTACAAAAAATGTTTTTGGTCTGAATAGCTAATTTTTCCCTTCATAACAATTGTGAGGTGGTGGAATTTTTTTGTAACTCATCAGTTTAAATTATATTAAGCCTTAAAGTTCTGCATAATTAAGGGGCGTGGCTACTTGTGATAGTTGAACAGCCACTGCTGTCACTAGAGTCGAGCTAGGCGGGCGTGGTTTCAGCAACCAGTCACCTCAGTCTCACCCACGTCCCGCCTTTTTACCCATGTTCGGATATTCGCGAGTGATGCGTCGGAGGAGGATGGATTTAACTTCATGTTGAATATTTTTTAATATTTTTAACTTGTGCAAAGACGCATTTGAGGCGAATAACAAATGCTTTTGTGGCAATTGCACCACCCAATTCGCTTCATTCACATTGCCCAATGCAGTTTTGCATTTATTAGCATCTTTGCATCGTGTTCCTCACTTTAAAATAGTTGCAGGATTAAACTTCGTGTTATGCGAAATTTTCAACTTGAGTAGAATATTTTTAACTTGCGCAAAGGTGCATTTGAGGCGAATAATGCGTGCTTTGTGTCAGTTGTGCCGCCCCCAATTCGTGTCATTCGCATTGGCCTGTGCGAGTTTGCATTTAGCATCTTTGCATTAACTTTGTTTGTAATCTACTCACACAAATCGTTGAATTCACACATTATTCGCCTCAAACGTGCCTTTGCACAAGTTAAAATATATAATTTAAGTGAAAAATGTGCATGACAGGAAGTTAAACCCTGCAACTACTGCAGCATAATGGGGCGTAATCTACTTACACAAATCGTTGAATTCGTGTTTGGTGTGTACGCTCCATTATGCTGCGTACACACCAAACACTAAGCATTGTGTTAATCACAGGATTTAACTTTGTGTTGTGCAAATTTTCCAGTTGAGTTTAATATTTTCAACTTGTGCAAAAGACGCATTTAAAGGGATAGTTCGGCCAAAAATTATATTAAACCCATGATTTACTCACCCCCAAGCTGTCCGAGTTGCATATGTCCATCGTTTTTCAGACAAACACATTTTCGGATATTTTAGAAAATGTTTTAGATCTTTCAGTTGATTAAATGTAATGTTGCGGGGTCCACGACCTTCAAGTCCAAAAAAAGTGCGTCCATCCTTCACAAAATAAATCCAAACGGCTCCAGGATGATAAACAAAGGTCTTCTGAGGGTAATCCGCGCGGTGTTGTTAATCCATATTATCCATATTTAAAACTTTATTAGCGTAAATAACTATCTTTCGGTAGCGCCGCCATCTAAGACTTCTCTGTATTCAGGAGAGAGTATTAGCGTAGTGTACGCACTTTTCTTAGTGACGTATGACAAATTCGGAGGGCGGGGCACAGAGCAGCAGCAGAGTAGCCTCCGTAGGCTGCGTAAGCTCTCATCCTGAATGCAGACGCGACTAAGATGGCGGCGCTACCGGAAGGTAGTTATTTTAGTTTATAAAGTTTTAAATATGGATATTTCTACAACAACACCGCGCAGATTACCCTCAGAAGACCTTTGTTTATCATCCTGGACCCGTTTGGATTTAATTTGTGAAGGATGAACACACTTTTTTGGACTTGAAGGTCGTGGACCCCGTAACTTCACATTTAATCAACTGAAAGATCTAAAACATTTTCTAAAATATCAGAAAATGTGTTTGTCTGAAAAACTATGGACATATGCAACTCAGACAGCTTGGGGGTGAGTAAATCATGGGTTTAATATCATTTTTGGCCGAACTCTCCCTTTAAGGCAAATAACGCATGTTTTGGTGGCAATGGCCCCGCCCAATTTGTGTCATTCACATTGCCCTGTGCCCCATTATGCTGCGTACACACCAAACACGAAAGCATCGTTTTCCTCATTTTAAATTAGTTGCAGGATTTAACTTTGTGTTATGCAAATTGTTCACTTAAGTGCATTATTT
Organism: Paramisgurnus dabryanus; assembly: GCF_030506205.2. Classification (NCBI taxonomy): domain Eukaryota; kingdom Metazoa; phylum Chordata; class Actinopteri; order Cypriniformes; family Cobitidae; genus Paramisgurnus; species Paramisgurnus dabryanus. The sequence continues at coordinate 6,777,816 of NC_133348.1, forward strand.
TCAACTTGCGCAAAGGCCCATTTGAGGCGAATAACGCATGTTTTGTCCTATTTGCTGCATTGGCATCACAATGTGCGATAATACGTCTACCCGTTCAAATCTTTGAATTTGCGTTTGGTGTGTACTCCCCATTACATATCCCACATGAAAAAGTTTTTATAGTAAACTGTGGTAACTTTTTTACATACTTATGTTTTTAAACCTTCTACAGTTAATGCTAGCATTTTGTTTTATAGCTCCCCACTATCGTATATTAATATATTATGAGAAAACACTGAAAACGCACACTTTGATTGGAAGTAATAGCCAAAGATAGCACAATGTGGCTTTGTAATGTGGCCACATGACGTCCCCGACCCAGAATGCACTATGCGTAAAAGGTAATGTCGGTCTCCATACTGTATGTTAAAGTCGCATCACATTCTGAGATTTTTTTAAAATAATGAAAATATTTAATGTGTTTATAATGGTTTTAGTGGTATAAGGCATTTATAGTGTGCTTCAGCATACAAACGTTACAGATGGAGTACCTTTTAGGGGCCTTCTCTTCAACAAGCCACACAATCTGAAGATCATTCATGTGTATAGCCTACAAGAAACATGCCAAAACAAGTTAATGGATTTTGAATCCCAGCAAAAAGCAAACAATGATATTATTAGATGTATCATTACTATTCAGCATTTTAAAATTCTTACCTTAGTGTTATGCCAGCGCTTTCAGGGAATGTTGGGTTTGCTTTTTGAAAATGAAATAAGTTGTCAGAGCAGTAAGTAATACCAGACCAGGAATTTCCTCAGAAGCAGGAACTGGAAGTGTGGGAGTTTTAACAGCATGTGCAGGCTTTGTCCAGGTGAACACACACACAGCTGGTCCTCACATGATTATGGATGAGTTCCAGTGATTGTGTGAGACAGATTTCTCTCGATCCTACCTGTGTGATCACGACAGCCATGAGGGTCAGAGAGACCCTGAGGAACAGCTGACCTTCTGTGACCTGACCACACCAGACAGGGGAGTTCCTTTAACCCACATCAAAGCAGTCATTTGTCTTATGTAATAAAACTGGTAATAAAGGCCATTTATAGAGTTAAAGCTATATAGACCGTTTCAGCGGTAACAACATAAACAAGCCGCTGTCGAGGTCCGCACGTAACTTCCGGTAAACTCCGCTAATAATAAATAACAACAAATTCTTTAAACATAGTTTATTTATATAACAAGCAAACAAAACAACACATAGATTACCTAGGAAACCAAAACATTTGTTATTTTCGACGAGGCATTTGTTCAAGAGATCAGTTTAGCAACTAGTCAGACCATTAAAAAAACAAAACCGGAAGTAAGGCTCGGATCAAGACGTGTATCACGTGCGTCCGATGAAACCATCTATATACATTGAATCTGTATATACTGTATAGATTGGTACAATATTTGCTTCAGCTGCTTATAATGCCCTCTCAGGTTAGATTAGACCATCAAGATATGAGATATACACTGTAAAAAGCGTCATGAAGTTAAAGGTGTAGTACACCCAAAAATGGTCCCCATTGACTTGACCATATTTTTTTCCAACTTTGAAAAGTCAATGGGCCCCATTTTCATGGTGGACTACTCCTTTAAAACAAGTCAATTTACCCTACTATTTTAAAGAGCACCTATTTCATTGCTAAAAAAATGTATTTTGTGTATTTGGTATAATACAATGTGTTCGCCTGGTTTATGGTTAAAAAACACATTATTTCTCACATACCGTACATTTTTGTAGCTCCAGATTTCACTCTCTTTTTGAAACGCACGGATTTAAAAAACTCTGTGTCCCTAATTGGCCAGCTAATCTGTACGTTGTGATTGGCCTGAATACCTATGACATCAGGTGGAAATGTGACGCTTCTTTCCATGTTTGAAAGATTTGATCAGCGAAACGATTGTCATTTTTGACAAGAAAAATAAAAAAATTGCACTTTTAAACCACAACTTCTCGTCTATCTCCGGTCCTGTGATGTGCCATCGCGACCTCGCGCAATACGTCATGATGTCAAGAGGTCACGGATGACGTATGCAAAACTACGCCCCAGTGTTTACAAGTGTGGAGAAAGAGGACCGTTCTGACATTGTTGTATGTCGAATGATACTAATTAATGTCTTTGTGTCAGTTTATTGTTTAAAATGGTCCGCAAATGTGCGTTTCATATATGTAACACGTGACCTATCTACATCATTACGCAATTACGAGAGGTCGCGCTGGCGCTTCACAGGACCGGAGATAGACGAGAAGTTGTGGTTTAAAAGTGCATATTTTTATTTTCAAAAATGACAATTGTTTTGCTAGAAAATACCTATAGGCCTCGTTTGGGATCATTTAGAGTCCTTTGAAACTGCAATTTTAAACTGCATTAAAACTTTTAAGTGTTGGGGTCCATTAAAGTCCATTAAAGGGACACCAGGCAGGTCTGAGTATTATTTCTCTAAGAGCTCCCCCTAGTATCTGGAAGTAAATGCTTTCAAACACACTGTCGTAAAAACAAACGGTTGTCCCTCCACCCTCACAACCCAGTTTATCAGCTTATGTCCAATCCAGTTATGTCTATCTAAGTTAGGTAAGTAATATTTCCTTTTCAACTGATTTTTTATTTTGTTGTCATGCATAATAGTATTTTTACCGTGAACGACCGATATGAACGAGACAAACTACTGCTTTCGTGTTTTGGTTTTTTGGGAGAGTGGGCATGAGATTAATATAATTATAAATAAATAAATAAATAAATATAGACAAGCAAAGGGAAAATATCATTCGTCCAGATGGACTTATAGACCTAATATAACTTTAGACAAATATTATCCTTCTACATCCATCTATCAATCTATCAATCTATCTATCTATCTATCTATCTATCTATCTATCTATCTATCTATCTATCTATCTATCTATCTATCTATCTATCTATCTATCTATCTATCTATCTATCTATCTATCTATAGGGTGACCATACGTGGCATTCTTCCCGGACGCGTCCTGGCCAGGATTTTGGTGCATCTTCCGGAAGTCGCATTTGTTGACTGCATACGCCATTCAGGTAAAAACATAAGACATGCAATCGTAGTTTCATTCTTACCTTCAAATGTAACTGTAACTTTTCTGTAATAATAATAATAATCCTCTATGACGTATGCGGTCGAAAATATGACTTCCGGAATACGCACCCAAATCCTGGCCAGGACGCGTCCGATATCTGAGACTTTGCGAGACTAATGCTGAGTTTACACCAAACGCGTTTTGGGCGTCAAAATCGCGTCTAACTCGCGTGGTTTGCCGCTTGAACAATTTGTGTAGAGCGGAGTAGACGCGCGGAAAAAGCAAGAATTTGACGCGCGTCAGAGGCAAACTCCGCTTCTTGTGGGAGGGGCAAGTGCTATGCCGTTGTCTGTTTGTAGGATGACTTATGTTGACTGTGCATTTATTGAGAAAGTTACCAGTTTGTATTTGGTAACCTTACTATAGGGGGAAAATAAACGGCGCGGGTCGATAAACGTCACGTGACTCAAAAGTGAACTGTGTATTACAACTTAACAGGTTGCCCAAAGTCCTTACTGACACTCTTCCAAGCGAGGTCCTTTTTATTCCTGTCTCCTCTATAGAAATAAGAACTTGTGTCGTATAGCTCTGGGTGACTGCGCACGGACAATATCAAGCCTTGGTTGAGTGAGTGACTCCGGGCGGGGCCGCCACCACAGCAGCAGGCAGGCTCCTGATTGGTTAACGCGGCGCGAAATTGCGCCAAAGTTCAAAATTTTCAACTCGGGCGTCAGCCGCAAATTCTTGTGAACCGCAAAATGCACAAAAGCACAATTCGCGCGTACCGCGCACAACGCTCAATTCACGCGCGAATGAGGCGGAAACGTGTCTTCCGCGCCACGCCGAACGCCTCTTCCGCGCCGCGGGACCTCCTGACGCGCGTCAACGCGTCTTCACATTGACTTAACATTGAAATCACTCGCGCTTCACGCCCTTACCGCGGTTGGTGTAAATGCAGCATTAAGGACGCCGGGTCCCCTTACGTGGAAGTCCCATTTTGTGCCGCCATGTTTTTTACAGAAGCCCTAAACGGACAAACCTTTTTCAGGAAGTTGTCTCCGACGATGACAAGTTTTTTCGGTGGCGGTTACCGTTACTTTTCTATGCGTTTCAAAAGCAAGGGGTGAGCAGTGGACTGAGCCATTGGTTGCACTTCGCAACCTCATCACTAGATGCCGCTAAAATTTACACACTGCACCTTTAAGGTATTTATTGAGCAAAATAATTAGGCAAACCACGTTGTATTGGCGAATCAGTGTTTTATTCAAATTATGCAATAAAAGCATAGTAAAACAAAAACCATACAGGTAATAAAGCACACATTGACTACAATTTTATCTGTTAGCATTTTTATCTGTTAGCAATCTTGATGCTCTTTTGTGGTTATATTTTGTAGTCATTGTCCTGAGCTTAGTCTTTATCAACTTAGGGGTACATAAGTGCAAAAAATGTGTGCATACAATTTGTTATGCAATATTTAAATAAAAAGCAAAGATGTCAATTGTTCAAAGTTGGACATCACTTTTGGCCCCTACTGTACTGCAGTGGTTCTCACATAGAATGTATGATAAATTAATGTATTTTATAAAATGTCATAAAACTGGGGCCCCACGGCACCATCTCTGTGTATTCACAATAATTGGTTTAATTCTGGATTTATCTCTTATCCAGAATTCACCTCTCATATTGCACACTCTCAAAAATAAATGGTACATGAAGGTACAAAGGTTGTCACCGGGGCGGTACCTTTTCCAAAAGTACACTTTTGTACCTAAAAGGTATTTGCTGGTAGTGCACCTTAAATCCCCACATGGTGTTTCCTGCATTTAACGCTCAGCAGTCTGTGCACTCTCTCCAGAAGTCATTTTTTTTAGTTTTTCTGGGTTGGATAAATGAATGGATAGGAGGCAGATATCCGTCTCTGCGGCCGTGCGAGGCTAAGAGTGCTGCTCTGGCCCTTGTGATCTCAGGCAAAGCCTGGATGAGCTCTCACTGTCAGAAGCAAAACCTCCCCACCCTCCTATGTCCCATCAATCACTGCTTTCGGTTCTCTCAGATCTTCATGCAAACCCTTCATTTACTCACTGGCTCTGTGTGCCTGTTCACATGGGAACATTTAGGCAGGGAAAAAAAGGAAAGAAGTCCCTTTGTCCCTCAAGTTTAAGGGAGGGGGGATGGATTTTCACTTGCAATGGATAGTGGATAATCATCTATATTTAAGGACCCAACCCACAGATATTTTAACAGATTTATAGCAGAGCGACTTTTCTTGGCCTTCGCCGTAAATCATAAGGGTTATGCAATGAGGTACCACCCCTTCTTTTCCTCTTCTTCCAAAACAATTTTAGGACTTTCGATCAATCTTATGATTTATAAGTGCAATTTAGCAATGAGTTCCTAATGCTCCTATCTTTTAAAAATTATTTTTGATGTACTTATATATTTTCAATATACTGTATACTATATAGCAAACTTTAATAAATGTTATCAGGAACACTATGTGGCTGGATTACACCTGATCTAAAACTTTTTGTAAATATGTACCTTCTTATAAATAAAAGTGCTACAAAGGTTTTGACCCCGATGATAAAAACATTTTTTTTTGTTCCTTAAAGAACCCTTCAGTTAAAAATGTCTATTTTTAAAGAATATTTCCAACAAAGTTTCTTTGGATGTTAAAAGTTTTTTATGTAAAAAATTCTTTGCTGCTTTAAAACAATTTTGTTTAATCAACTCAGATTTACAAGTCATTTCAACTTATTAATATTTATCTTGGAGAAGTTGATATATGAACTGAAATACGTCAACTTCATTTTATCCACCTTAATTTTGAATGTGGAAGTAAGTGATTTGACGGGTCTTCAATGTAAAACTAAAACTGTAATGGCACAGAGACATACCTTTACAATGGAAAAGTCAATCGAGTATTTGTACATGGAATATACCCAGACTTCGTGTTTTTAATCTTTTCAGGCGATGGTTTAAAATGTCACAAATTTACCTTTGGTTTGAGGTTTTTTAAATGGCAATTTTTAAATTGTTTGAGTTTTTATGGCGACACATCAAGCTTCAAGCGATCCGACAGTCAGCAGCATCTTTCTCATTTAACACATTGTAAGTTATTTGAACAAACAATAATATAAACATATTAAACTACTACATGTATTCAGTATTGTTTTTGTTTTATGAAAATATTATGCAGTAGATACTAGGGTACAACTTCCCCATTAAAAAGACCTGCCTGAAATCGATTCTTAATCGCAAGGCTCCGATTCTGTGTTTCATGTACAGCTTGTGCATGTACTACGGCTCTGTGATCAGTAGGAAGTCCTTATCAATCTAAAATCACTATGCGTTTCAGTCGTTTATAACGTGCATTTATTAATTAGACATTTCCTGGAATAGCGTGTGTAATGCTACTTCTTCTGTGGCACAAATGGCGTTTCTACACGAGAGCGCCCTCTGGCTTTTGGATGTGGCTGCATTTCACCGTAATTCATTCAAATTCATTCATTAAGAAAACGCTCATTTGCACGATTAATCAGCACAGCCCTAGTAGATACGACATGAGCTTATGAAATTATTTGCTTATTTAATATAGACCCCTATTGTAGCCGTTTGTAGAGTTGGGGTACTCGAACTTGGACTCGGACTCGAGTCCAATTTTGAATGAACTCGGACTTGTCACGCACTTGGGTGAATTTGTACTCGGACTTGACACGGACTTGGACATTTTGGACTCGGAAAATATCCCGAGTACAGTCGAGTCCACGTCATGTGCAACATTAAAAACAGCATGAACTTGAGATGAGAAATTAATTAATGTCTCGTCTCGTACACACTGCAAACTTTCGAGAGTGACAACCGCATTTAAATGCGGGAGTGAATCCCCTAAATGTTCGTTTTATGTCTGTACAGAACAAGACAAGATAATGTGATGATTGACACAGAAAAAACCATAGCAACGTTCTGCCATCTCGCGTGCTTTCTACTCACAGCTTTGACCAAAATAATATAACAGCATTGATGTTTTACAATGAACCTCAGTCGGGCGTTGTGTATTGTACGCTTCTTTTGTGAGGCTGCTCCACAGCGCGCGGTCTTGCAGTGTTGCCAGGTCCTCGGCTTTTTTGTACGTAAATACCGTAAATTACTGAAGTGTGTGTGTACAGAACAGGATTAAGCATTAAAAGGTGAAGTGACAACAGAATTACTATGCAGTGTGTACGGGACCGTCTTGTTATTTTACTGCAACACACTGGCAGGCAGCAGCCAGTCTCGCGTCATACTTGCAGACAAACACATCACACACATCAATGCGTGGCTAGCACGATGTCCTCAAAGTCAGCAATAATTTGTTTTGCTTACGAAAATCATAGATAATTTATTTGCATGACATCTGGTAAAAAGAAGATACCTCTATATCCCTTTCTTTTCTTTGAAATCAGTTTTGATAGGAAACTAGTTGACATAGAATAAAAATGTTAATTGGCAATGACATGATGCAAAAGAGGTATTTACATTTTTATATTGCCATTGGTTAAATGGGTTGAAAGGTTAAAGTATTAATAGAAAGTAACCATTTACAATACAAATTTTGTATCTTTTTTCAATTTAATTACTTTATGGACTCGACTCGGCCTTTAAGAACTCGGACTTGAGTCCAACTCGGACCCTTTTGGACTCGGACTTGGACTCGGACTTGGACTCGGACCAAAACAAAATGAACTACTGTCTATAGGGCCTTGTGTAATATGCCTGTGTATTTGATTTATTTGATTTATTTATTTATAACGTAACTTTTGCATTATAATATTATTGTTATCTCTGGGGCCTGTGCAATAGGCAATATACGAGTGCAATTCAGAAGAAAATCTACATTTTTTTACGGGTTTTTGCAATTTATAATGTGTTATAGATACTGTAGATTTAGGTTTTCCTTGTGTGTCTTTTTAAACTTGATTTGACTCTCTGAGCAAAAACCGTACAAGAGTTCCTATGTGTGCAAGCACAAATGGCAAATAAAGTTCTTGAATCTTGAATCTTGACTTGATGTTTAAGGACTTGGTCTTGACTCGTACTCGACAAAGGTGGACTCGGACCCAACTCTAGCCGTTTGTTTTCTTATTATTCTTCCGGCTTCTTCTTCTTCTTCTTCCGCCATTGCGGCCTATGACAGCCCATAGAACCGTACATAGAAAAGTTATGAAATTTGGCACAGTGATAGAGGACAATCCAAATAATATCCACAGCAAACTTGGAGTCTCTATCTCAAACCCTCTAGCGCCACCAACAGTCCAAATTTGCACTTACGTTTACGCTAATAACTTCTGATCCGTAAGTCCTAGAAACAAAATTCTCTCTGTTTCCTCTGATTCCTTGACTCAAGCCGATCCGATTGGACTCTATGACGTCTTTTTCCGTGATGAAAATTTTTCCGCCATTTTTAATTATTCGTAATACCTACTTTTGCAAACTCATCCTAGACCTTTTGCCCGATTGCCACGAAAATCGGTATGTAGCATCTTCAGACCCTCAAGGCAAAAAGTTGTGGAATTCATGTCGATTTGTCTATCCGTTTCCGTAAACCGCGTCAACAAATTTTACGTAGAGTGCTATAAATAGATTTGAGGCTGTATCTTCTCCAAACTTAAGCCTATTAACACAACACTTGGTACTTGTGATGCCAGTTAGGAACTGAGAGGGCATGCCCAGTTTTGTCACAGCGCCACCTAGTGGAAAGACGAATGTTTTACACACTTATTACTTTGGCTGTGATTGACATATTTTGACTGGACTTGTTTCCTTGGAGTCCTGAGTAGTCGCCAAGTCCAACGATACCAAACATGCCAGAATTCGCCTTACGGTTAGGCCTGCACAGCAAAATAGCACTTAAAAACATGCGCGAATATCTCCGCGAGCGTTATTCTGATCGACTCGAAAACACTTAAAAAAATTGTATACTTGCACCACTAGTTGGCCTCATCATTGAACAAAACCTTTGATATCAAGCAATCTCTTTGTTCATACAACCTGTTTCTTCACTAAACTAAAGTGTATAGTCATGAAATTAGCGAGATGTAACTCAGTCCTGACCGATGCATGAACGATTTTGTCATAGCGCCACTTTTTTTTGCTAAAAATCACTGCAAAGTTTCATTCACAATTATGAGACATCATCGATTGTTCTTTTCATAGCTTGAAGTATAATCTTTGGTGGATACTAATTTATTCCCTAGCAACCAATGAGAATATCCTAACAACCGTTTTGCAAGAACTTTTTCTCTGCGTCAGAACATCGTAGAAGCATGAGGATGGGCTCTTTTGATTCAACCGTTTTTTGCAAAGGCTTTTCTATGCATCAGAAAACTGTACAGACATGATGGTGGGCTCTTTTGACTCATAAACACCACTGTAACACTTTGTGACCTGTGTTTTGACACACTGTAAATGTAGAGATTTCACTGAATGAGAACAGCTTTTTGCTGATAACTTTTTTATTATTTCATCCGATATCATAAGGTTTCCTTAGGTTCTTTAAACTGCTCATCCAAACTCAAATTTACTTCATTCGGCTTGACCCCGGTATTGCTGCTTGCAGCTATATTATTAGTTGTTTTTATTATTGTATTTATTGTTCACTGGCAGTGTCTATAAAAGGTTTAACCGGATGGATGTTTGGATACAGTTAATGGATGCGTGTGCGCCACATACACATTCAGCTCTTGTGCGTAGGGTTAAAACAAATGTTTTGTAGATATTTACTGCGTTTGTACCAGCTATTATGGCAACCACTAACTGCACAAATTATGCCATTCTTCCTAATAAACATTAAAAAGCAAGTCAAAACAGCACACTCGTGTGCCTCGCAAATACAACTTCCATTAGCTTTAGTGGCTCACCGAAAGTCTTATACAAAGGAGCTCAAATATGGCACCTCCCACATTTACATTATAAATAATGTGGATAAGTTGTAGCAACTCATTTCTTGTCAAGATTAATAATAGTAAGTTGAAATGACTTGTATATCAAAAAAAAAATATGAAGGCAGCAAAGACTTTTTTACAGTGCGGGCAAGTTGCACAATTAAAGCAAGTACACATGCAGCATCAAAGGAAAATGACTAAACGTAATTGCATATGACTGTAATCTTTGTTTGAAAAGCAACAGAACTACATTTTAGACATGAGAGTGATGGAAAAATGCTTAGTCAACTAAAATCAAGGGAGAGAGAGAGAGAGAAAACTGTATGGTTTCAGTTCTGAGCTGGCCAATGCTGACCTCATAACCCACTTACCAAACTAAAAGCCCTGTTTACTGGAAGCATGTCTCACATCAGACAATAAAAATCTAAGAAGCGACTGTTATTTCCACACGACCTTCTCTGACCTGCTGGTCCCACTCGCTTGACAAAGGTCCAGAGGTCAGAGCTTCAAATCGGACTGTATGCGAGTGTGACAAAAAGAGTGACGTGTCGGACGCTGATGCATACTATATCATGTGCTCGAGACAGCAGATCTAAGATTAACTACATCACATCACTATGTTTAGAGTGTTTACATTCATATGAGGGGTACAGACAATGACCGCTTTGTTTAACATGTTCAGTGAGCAATGCATAACAAATGACCGCTGTAGTTTTGGTCCAGTCACGTGTGCTTTGAGCAAGTGTGTGTTTACACCAGATATCAATGAATTTTGAATTTGATTTGAGGTTGCAAACAGTGTGCCAATTTCAAAATATTTAATGGAATTTAATTATAAAGTTATTAAATAGTTTGTCCGCATGAATTATGTGTTCATAACATCTCACAAAATTATGGGGCAGTTTCATATGTTTGTCTTTAAATAGATGATTCAGTAACACTTTACAATAAGGTTGTAACTCTTACGTTAGTTATTGCATTAGCTAACATGCATTAAAAATGAACAAACATGATCTCACCAAAAGTCGTGTTATAGTCACAAAAATGTTTATTAATTTATTTGTGTCCATGGCACGAAAATCTGTTTTATTTCGTGCCTTGAGCACGAATGTCACTCGCACAAATTTCGTGGCACGACTTTCTTTTTTGTGTCATTTTATGTATTGTTTTCTCTTTTTTCCCTTTTTTTAAATCATTGTTGTTTGGGGTTAGATTTGGGGTTTGGGTTAGGATGTACTTTTATGTTTTTGTTTCTACATGTTTTTCCTCCGCTTTTAAAACTATTCTCGTCTGGAGTTGGAGTTAGATTTGGGGTTTGGGTTAGGATGTCTAAAAATGTAATAGAAAGTGATTGTAACCCCAACCCCAAGCGACAATGGTAAGAAAATAGAAAAAACAATGAGAAAACAATACAAATGAAAATGAAAGTCATGCAATGGACACGAAAAACTATTTATAGAAATTTGTGCGAGTGACATGAAAAAGCATGAAAAACTGAATTGGACACGAAAAATTAATAAAATTTTGCGTGATTTTAACACTACTTTTTGTGAGATCAGTCTGCAATGAATAATACATTGTTTATTCAGTATTTATTCATCTTATGTTAATTTCAGCATTTACTAATACATTTAAAAAAAAGTTGTAACTTTTAACATTAGTTAATGCATCATAACCAGCCTGGTCTTTAATACGTAGTATTTACACGTAACTTTAAAAAACAAAAAACTTATTTTTTTGTACGTTTAAATAGATGCTAAAACGTACAATGTAGACGTATTTACAAAATGTAAACGTAGCATTATTACATTTTGACAGCTAAAAAACTTAAAACATTTACGTATCTTTCATTCCATAAAGATTGCTGTATAATTTCCTTTTAACCATTTTAGCGATATGTTACCACCATAACCCTACCCTAAACCTAAACCTTACCCTAACCCAAACTCTTTTTATACAAAATGTTTAAATACGTATTGTATTATTTTTATATTATGCAACGTAACGCACAGATGTGTTTAGGAACATATTAGTAACAATATAGCATTCAAAAGATATTTTAAGGTGCTACAGTCCTACACAAAACAGTTTACTAAAATCATTTAACGTTACTGTTTAAAAAATCATAACAAACAGACAAGTGTAATCACAACGACTTATTTATTGCGAATATAAAAATCAGTACCAAAAGTAGTTAAAATGACAATGTGCTGCAGCCGCGGACCTCTCTGGAGTATATGAAGTAAAATAAAGAGAAGTATTAAAGTTATCAATCCAAGAGTTTGATCAGCGTTAATCCGGCTTCCCTCTGTTACAACACACTTTTTTAATTTCAAACGTACACCAACAGAAATAGAAATTACGCAAATGTGTCACGTGGCACTCAAAGAGCCAATGAGCTTGTGATATCACTGCCGTAAAGCAATGTGTCGTAAAGCTTTTTGAGGCGGGATATTTGAATTCACATTAACGAACGCGTGATCTGACTTTACGGTTGCTGATGAGAACACGTTTTTGTGTGTCATGGCAAACAAACTAAATATAAATACAGAAATGCTATTCATTTTAAAGTTTTAAAATGTTAAATATTGAGAAATTCTCTGAATTTCATAATCATTTCATTAGGTAAATGGGTAAACTGTCTTAAATAAATAAGTCAAAAATATGACTGAAAACATGTCATTGTTATGAGTAAGAAACGCCAATGCCCGCGATTTTAATAATTATGAATAGGAATAACTTACGTACAAATTTGTAAGTTTGTAAAGCTGTAAATACGAAAATAATTTACGTATTAGTCCTGTCAAAACATCGATATTGTACGTTTCAGTGTGTTTTAACCGTAAGTAAATGTACGTATTGTACAACCACACTGAAACGTAAAAATACACACATATTCTCATGAGATCACGTTGCCATAACATGAACAACTCTATTTGTGTTTACTAACATTAACAAAGATTAAAAAGTGCTGAAAAAACTAATTTCTATTGCTTATTGTTTGTTCATGTTAGCTAATGCATTTACCGTGTTAACAAATCCAACCTTACTGAAAAGTGTTACCATGTTTCCTTTTTTTTTGGTCTTTGGCGGTGCAACTTCATTTCCCACAATGCTCTAATTTATTTAATAGGGCAATATTTAGTAATGCTGTAGGGTGAATTCAGCTCAACCCTGGTTTATGAGGTATGTTTTCGATTCTGCTTGTATGACTACACGCTGCTTGTCTTTTTATTAGACCTGCTTCCTTGTGTACTTCCTGCTGTAGACCCCAAAACCTTGTGGTGGAGGGGGCTTAAAGTTCCACCCCACATCAAAAACATCCCCAACCCTTCATGACCCCACAAGATGGCGAACGCCCGCCTGCCAACTACGCCCCCTCTGCCTGGGGCATAATGACGAAGCCATCAAACGGTATTTATAATCTTGAAGCACGACGTATTTAAAGTGGTCAACTCCAGGAGCAATGGAATTGTTGAGAACAATTTGCGGTCACTGCATTTTCTTGTAAAAGAGCCACGTCCTGGCAGAGTTCAGAGTTTTGCCCATTTTTTAAGTGCCTTTGGAAATACAGAAGACATTTTATATCTTATAACCATTTCATGCTAATTTAGGATAAAGAAGAGTCATTCATTTGGTTTTGAAATGGAAATGCTGGGGTATTAGTATGACAAAATAAGTTAATCATTCCTTTTCTTTTCTTTTTTTTTTGAGGATGGAAAATGAAAAAGATATCTGCTGCACTACTGAAGTTTCCACTCATCAACTGAATCCAACGCGCAATTATGAAAACATACAAGTAAAAATGAACATAATCAAAGTTAAATTGTCATAATTATCTTTATTAGTAAAAGGTAGTAAAAGGAGAACCGGCAAAAGAACATTACTATATTTAACTGTCTGTGAAATATATCACATAAAGAAAATATAAGGTGTACATTACAGTCATTTAAAGGAATAGTTCACCCAAATATGAAACTTCTGTCATAATTTACTAAACTTGATGCCATTTATATGACTTTCTTTACTTGAACACAAACAAATCAATGCATCATGTTAAGTTCAACTTGTTTTTCTAAGTTATGTCAACTTATCAAAACTTACAGTAGGTTGAATTGACTTGGATAATTTAAGTTGTTTAAACTTCAAAAGTGTAAAGCTTTAAAAAAGCACATCCATCTATCACTTAATTTGAATGACTTCATTGGGTATATACATTTCAAATGAAGAGTTTGGTTCCAAAACGTGATCAATCCCATTTTAAATAAAAGAGTTACCACCAAAATCATTATTGTATCAGATCAGAATTAAAAAAGTAAATTCTTAATTTTATGCAAAATCCAATATCCACTGTGTTATTTTGTCATCTTTTCTCCCTTTTTTTCCTAACTGCGACAAACGCCAGTCCTCCTTTTCTGCAGAATGCAAAATCCGCTCAACAAATCACAGATTCCACGCATTGTAAACAATAATGGCGGCGTTTTGAATACACACTGAATCCAGGCTTTCCTCATCTACTTTGTACTTCGTGATCAACAAACAAACAAAAAGAAAATAGTAATTTTGATGACATTGATAAACCTGTGGTGGTTTTCTGTGGCATTGAAGAAACGTAAGCCATCAAAATCGAATAATTTACGTGAGAGGCACTCGGGCGAAGAAAATGCCGGCTGTTGCTTGTTCTCACACGACAGCATCAAGCTTCTGTCATGCTAACACATTGACCCCAGCGGATCTTATGAAAAACTTTCCATTATTTTACTCAAAGTCAATGAAAATCGAGCAGGACCAAAACATTTTACAGCTGATCGCTGTCAATAAAGTTCAGCGATGAGATCCCAAGTAAAACGGCAGCAATGACAGTGTTTTATTCTTTTTATTTTTTTAATCAGTGTATAACACTAGTCAACTAAATGAATATAACATGGCAAAGATGAATTCACATTTTGATTCAATACATTTGTAGCATTTAAACTTTTTTATAATAAATCCTTGAAAATCTAATTATGGATTAGAATTTTTAATGTTATTATAACCTAAAGATGCTATGTGAATGTTTGTAACAGAAAATAGTGGTTTTCATCTTGTCACTTTCTTGGTATAAAAACACGTTTTTACCCAAATTAGTCAAAATTGATTTATTGCGTTTTGGAACCAATCTTGTTATATGTTTTTAAGAGAAAATTATTATTATTTTGAGCTTATTAAGTTATTGATACATTGTGTATCCAATACATTGCAATACATCGGAAAAGTAGTTTGTTGTCTCAACAAACTATGGCATATTATGATAAATATCTTTTTATACATTTAAGTTACATTACATTACTTAAAATGGATTGTTCATGTAACATGAAAATATAAAAATTAACTCAAGAGTAAGCAGTAAATTAATCGAATGGACAAAAATCAGTTGTTTTAACTACTGTAAAAAAAGGTGTAAACATAAACACAAATTTTAAGTGCAATGAACTTAAAAGTTATCACACTGTTAAAAATTCCTTGCTGCCTTAATTTTTTGTTGAATCAACTCACTTACAATCAACTTACTTGACTATAGATGAGTTGTTATAACTACAGATGAGTTGTTATAACTTATAAAATATAGTTGAACAAGTCAACTGCATTTTATAAGTTGTAGCAACTCATCTCTTGTTAAGATAAATAGTAAGTTGACATGACTTGTAAATCTGAGTTGATTCAACAAAAAAATTAAGGCAGCAAAGAATTTTTACAGTGCAGTAGAAATGCTGTGATGAATACCCATAAACCCTTGCACCCTTGTCATAAGTCGCACAAAGATAATTTGTAAATTTCCTATCGGAATTATTTCAAAAATGTATTTATCTTTAGCAATGTGGACTTCATTTGAACAACTTTAAAGGCGATTTTCTGAATATAAAAATTTTTAGCACCCTCAGATTGCAGTTTTTCAAATAGTTTCATCTCAGCCAAATATTTTCCTATATCCTACTAAAACATCAATGGAAAGCTTATTTATTCAGCTTTTAGATGATGCATAAATCTCAAAATTTCAAAAATTGACCAATATTTTTGTGGTCCATGGTGATGTTTTGTTGTAAATTATATTTCTCTGTGACGTCACCATTCAGGTGGACCCTGTTCAACACGTTGTATTATAACTCTGGGGAACCAAGTCCATACAATGGCAGTTAAAACAATTTAACAATTTAAGTAGAGTACAAAAAGTTAAATTACTGGTGTAATATATAGTTTTCTTTAGAAAAGTAAGTTCAGAAATACAAAGGATTTTTTATATTTTGAGTAAAATCTCCTCAAGTTGAATTTACTTGAAAGCATAATGCAAAAATTGTGCATATATATTTTAAGTAAACCCAACACATAACTTTTCAGTGCGAAAGGTTCAATCCCATTCTGTTATTCTGGCACAAAATCTTCTGACACTTGGGAAACAACAAGTTAATTATTTTTCTTCTTGTAAAGTCCTGGTTACAGCTTTTTTTAGGTACCTCCTTTGTTAAGGCAACATACAGTGACCGTACTGGGGCAGATGGCAGAAAAGGTCTCCAAATGAGCGCACTGTCTGTACAGGAAGTAAACGATTCAATACGCTGTGCTATTACTTCCTGTTTAACATCCGTCTATTATAAACGAATAAAGTCAGTCTGGTCGAGATCTAAACACACTGGCTTTTATTTATGTGTATTACCCCGTGTCGTACCGTCGGAGGCTGACGGCTGCCAGAATCCCCACAGATATTTCCCCACGCGCTCCGGAGGATGTTATCAACATAACTGTGATAAAGGATAAATGATGCTTTAAGAGGTCTGGTCTCAGAAAACTGCACATATGTGTGCCAAAGCTTAAAAATACAAGCCTTTGAATACAACCCTCTCACATATTGAGAGCTTCATAAATCACTCGTATAACACACACATGCTGGCCATCGCAACACTTGGCACGTAATCACACAGCCCTCTGGTGACCATTCCTACCTGTCAGTCTAAAGAAGTCAGTAGGCTACCGGTTAATTGATGTATGGCAATCGAATTTCTCTCCTTTAGTAGGAACACACAGTCTCTGTACAGCAGAGCTTGTTTTCCTTGGTCCTTGTTATGCTACGCCGCAGTGCGCGTTCGGATATTTATGGATCCGTACAAAATGCACAAGGATGGAGTAAAACCGGCACTAGCGGCGAGTTGCTGGGACAGCCCATGAGTAAACAGTAATGTTTATTCATTCGTTAAGGGGTTTGATGTGTTTTGGCTAGATGATGGGTGAATTTATCGACTTCACTTTTGTCACACGGCTCGGGTGTTCAAGAACTTATAAACCGTGAACTCTGACAGGCTTTAAAGGAAGTTTGCTGTACAACTGTAAATATTTAACTTGAAATATCTAATGCCTCTTTTTATTATAAAACAGTTTTAGTCCTTGATTCTGATTAGTCAATGTGTTCGATTCTGTGTATCACTTCGCAGTATCTTTAGCGATGTAAAAAAATTTGTTTTCGGTCGGTCAGGTACTATTTTCTCAAGCGGAAGGAAGACTATTTTACTCCATGAAAGTTGTGTTGATACACATTTTTTTGCTGTAATATTTGTATTGTGTGGTAACCGCAATAAGTTAAGCAATAAGGTACTCAAGGCTATAGTGCTGTATCCTGAATAAGTCACAGCTAAAGGGGTTACATTGAGTAAGAAAGCCCTTCAGCCATGATTTATTCCACAATACAGCACTAAGTACCTTAAGTACCTCATTGCTTAATGATTTTCAAAGCCCAATTTTGCTTTATACACATTATTTTTCATTACAAATTAGAGTATCTGTGTAAAAATGTAAGTTTAAAGTTTTATTGATGACAAGTCATAGAAGACCATTTTTGGTTACCCAAAACAAAAGAACCATGCAGTCGAAATCTTTCTTAAAAACAGAAAGGTGCTTTGGATGTTAAAGGTTCTTCAAAGCCAAAAACATTTCTTTAACATACAAAAAAAATGCTGGGTTATTTCCAAACCAGCGTTGGTTCAAAAAGGGATGTACCCAACCTGTTGGGTTGTAATTTAACCTATATGCTGGCTTGTTTTAACCCAAAATGCTTAGTTGTTTAAACACATTGTTGGGTCAAATGTAAAAATTTTCCAGGGGTCATAAAAAATTCATAGTATTGGGTTCGTCCCTTTTCAACCCAAAGCCCAGTAATTTTTGAGTGTTCGAACTGGCATGATAACCAGCCCAGTCTCAAGACATTTCGTTATATAGTCACGTTATTATTATTATTTTTTTTTAATATTATCACAAATTTCCGCGTTTTTTCGTGATCGTATAACGAATTCCTGTTTTCGTGTGATTATAACGTATTGTTACTCAACTGTTTTGTCTTATTTTCTTACCATTGTCCCTTCGGTTTAGGGTTAGATTTACATAAAATGACATCCCCAAACCCAACTCTAACCCTAACGCCAGGCGACATATAAAAAAAGAAATCAGAAGAAATAGTATAAACCAATATATAAAGTGACATTCTGATGCAAGCACCAAATCTAACCTTAAACCGAAGCGAAAATGGTTTAAAAATAGGAAAAGCAGTTGAGTAACCAATACAAGAAAATCACACGAAAACAGGAATTCGTTATACAATCACGAAAAACGCGGAAATTCGTGATAATATCACCAAAAAAGAATCAAAAAATGACGTGACTATATCACGAAACCTTGTGAGACTGGGTAGTGATAACATATATGTTGGCATGACCTTAAGGTTTGTACTATATATATATATATATATATATTTAAGCAATATCGCTCGAGTAGGAGTGTGATATAGCTCTATATCCGTAATCACAGCCGTGATGATATTATAGATCTATATCACACGACTCCGAGAGCGATATTGCTTTTATACAACAGTTCGACGCCACACGCTTGAAAAATGAAAACTAGAAAACAACAATGGAGTTATTTTAAAAGCCTCTTTGTTTGAGAACTACTTTCTTCCGCCACGGATTTGAGGGCGGCCAGAATGACAGGTAACACTTTCGGCTGCTTTGAATCTCATAATAACTCAATGGACGGAGTAGCCGTTTCTTTATATTACCGTTTCTTGGTCACGAAGTGTAGTTTTAAGATGAGTTCAGTCGAGAATATATATGTTTTATATTTAAATCTGCAGTCGATTAGTAAAGATAGCGCCTGTTTGAACGTTTGCTTAGTAAGATTCGGTGCGTATGAGAACCAGAGCATGAGCGGATATCAGTGTTCACTCGCCCCGCTGACCACCGCCCTCTCTGGGCTACATCTCTGACAGGGATTCCCTGGCTCTGATGTTGGCCCTGTCTGTGTTTGATGGTCAAAAATGATTTCAAATCCGCAGTATTTGGTGTCATGATCAAACTATTACTTGTTTTCTTATTCATATTTAGTGTCTTTTGTGTTGTTATTGTTTTGGCGCGAGGGTAAAAGTTAATAAAACTATACTTATATAATGTTACTATTGCTTTCCCATTTACTCTTAACGCGATACGAGCACTCGCTTGTTATTAGACTTTGTTCTTGTCAGTACTAAAACTGTTTTTTATAAGTGTCAGAGAGATGTTTTTTGCATGCTGCTTATAGATATATCAGTGGTGATATCTCATAACGTGTTTTAATAGTCACGCTGTGGTATAGTGCAATACACCTCCTGCCCAGTTAGTGGCGCTATGCACCCATGTTATTCAACAGAATACGTATGTATGAAGGAGATGAAGAGAACCGTGTGTGAGGAAGTTGAGTAAAGAAAATATAGTTAACCTGGACTGTGACTGCTTTGTTTTATGCTACATACACAACATATTGGCGACGAGGAATGGCTTTTCTTGGAATTTCACAACCCCCAGCTTTCCTGGACACTCCTGGTGAGCCGACAATTTTCTATAAGTCTTGGATACAAATGTTTGAGAATTACCTCCTGGCACTCACTGCAAACGACATGCCAGACAAGCGAAAACGTGCGCTGCTGCTTCATTGTTTGGGCACAGAAGGCCAGCGGATTTTTCTTACACTTCCGGATGTCGGTACAACTTACAAGTCTGCGTGTGATGCTTTACAAGCCTTTTTTGTTCCGAAAGTGAACGTGGTTGTGGAGAGGAATAAATTTCGTCAGCGTGCGCAGATGCACGGCGAATCTACTATTCAATACGTTGCTGCATTACGGGATTTGCTTCTGAACTGTGATTTTGGCGCTCTCGCTGATGACATGATTAGGGATCAAATTATAGAAAAAACGTCCTCCGGACGTATTAGAGAACGTCTACTTTTAGAAACAGATCTCACACTGCAGAAAGCAATTACAATTGCGTCCCAAATTGAAAATGCAGTGGCTGAAGCGAAAGCGATGGCTCCCGCAGCTGAGGCTACAGTCAAATTCGTTCAATCAAGAGGTGGTGCTGCCACACATAAACATAGAACGACAACGAAATCAAATGCAACACGCACACACAATGGCCCTACTCACACTGCCCAATGCAAGACTTGTTACCGTTGTGGATCCAGTTCACATTTAGCCAACAACCCAACATGTGCTGCTAAACATGCAAAATGCAAACATTGTGGAAAAATAGGACACTTTGCCAAAGTGTGTCGCAGTTCAGCTTCCACATGCAATGTGCAAGAAGTTA
Organism: Paramisgurnus dabryanus; assembly: GCF_030506205.2. Taxonomy (NCBI): domain Eukaryota; kingdom Metazoa; phylum Chordata; class Actinopteri; order Cypriniformes; family Cobitidae; genus Paramisgurnus; species Paramisgurnus dabryanus. Next base: position 6,798,456 of record NC_133348.1, read on the forward strand.
CTGTGCCAGATCTTACGGTCTTAAATATTACTCCTACTTCCACTGTGTCACAGACAAAACGCCTTACCTGTACTGTGTCTCTTCATGTAAAAGATGGACAGTTACTTAACACAGATTTGCTTGTAGACACAGGGTCAGCAGTTTCCATTCTTCCAGAGCATGTTTACCGCCAGACGTTCCTGCATATGCCCCTTAAAAAGCCTACAGTACGTCTAGTGACCTACATGAAGAAACCTATTCCTGTCCTTGGATGCCTTAACCTTACTGTTACATACTGCAACCATAGCACACAAACAGACTTCTACATTGTCCGTGATGGGACATCTTTGCTCGGAATGGATCTTTTCACTGCTCTGCGCCTTCAAATTCAAGATGGACATATTGAACCACCTGCCTCACCAGCAGAGGATCACACTGCCGTTAACAACACTGAGGCTTTAGGCATTGCTACTGGCTTTACCCACAAAGTTAAAATGCGTTCTGATGTGCCCCCAGTCCAGCAGAAACTTCGCAGACTGCCATTTGCTGTTCGTAATGCTGTTTCAGAGGAGTTGAAAAGACTCGAAGCAGAAGGCGTCATAGAGAGAGTTGACTCGTCTGCCTGGGTGTCTCCTCTGGTGGTTGTGAAGAAAAAGACTGGTGGCATTCGTCTTTGTGTGGATTTACGTGAGCCAAACAGAGCGGTGGTGATAGACAGTCACCCTTTGCCACACATAGAAGAAGTCTTTACTGAGCTCCGTGGTGCAACAATGTTCTCCACAATCGATTTGCAAAATGCCTACCATCAAGTCCAGTTACACCCAAGCAGCAGAGACCTTACAGCGTTTATAACGCATGACGGACTTTTTCGTTTTACAAGGGTCCCATACGGCTTGGCCTCAGCACCTAGTGCCTTCCAACGGATGATGTCTCAGATTCTGACAGATAAAAAAGGTGTGCAATGCTATCTAGACGACATCATAGTATATGGTGAGACGCCTGAACTTCATGACACGAGACTGAAAGCTGTCCTTCACTGCCTACAAGAGAGTGGGTTGAAGCTGAACACCGCTAAATGCCACTTCAGAAAGTCTGAGTTGTCCTTTCTGGGGCATCTCATTTCTGCCTCTGGCCTACAACCCGACCCTGACCATGTCCAAGCTGTGGTTCAAGCTCCCCCTCCTCATGACGCTCAGTCACTACGTTCTTTTCTTGGCCTGACTGCGTGGTATTCAAAGTTTATTCCCAATTATGCCACACTTGTTGAACCTCTTCGTGCTCTACTTCGTAAGTCTACTGGTTTCCATTGGACTGATGAGGCTCAGGAAAACTTCTCCCGTGTTAAAGACATAATAGCTACAAGCCCTGCTCTTGCCTTGTTCAACCCTTCCTTGCCGACAGTCGTCACTACCGACGCATCAGATTACGGCATTGGTGCTGTGCTGACACAGATCCAGGGCCATACAGAACAGACAGTTGCATTCGCTTCTAGAGCACTGACCGAGTGTGAACGCAAGTACTCTACAATTGAAAAAGAGGCCTTAGCGTGTGTCTGGGCGACTGAAAAGTGGCGCACTTACTTGTGGGGTCGTCACTTTACTTTAAGAACGGACCACAGCCCTCTGACTACCTTACTCTCAACCAAAGGCCTTGGACGTGCAGGCATGAGAATAGCCCGATGGTCTGCTCGCTTGTTGTGTTTTAATTACAACATTGAATACAAACCAGGGCGAGAGAATGTTACAGCCGATTGCTTGTCACGTCTGCCTCTTCCCATTACAGAAGAACATCAAGATCCTGAGCTGGAGATGGTGGCTGTTGTGTCAGCTGACTTTGCCGCTGTCACTGCTGAAGAGCTCTCAAGAGCCTGTGATGCATGCCCTGTGCTTCAGAAGGTGAGACTCTACATTTCTAAAGGATGGCCTAGGAGTGCAAAGAACCTAGACCCTGTCATCACACCTTACTTTCGTATCCAGAATGAACTGGCTGTGCAGGATAGTTACATAATTCGCGGCACTCATCGTGTGATTGTACCACAAGCTCTGCAATCAAAGCTCATTCAGTTAGCTCATGACACACACCAAGGGATTGTTCGCACAAAACAAAGACTGCGAGACTTGTATTGGTGGCCTGGCATAGATTCACAGGTTGAGTCTGCCATTAAGTCATGCTCTACCTGCCTGCAGCATGACAAAACTGCTATCACCCGTGCTGCCCCGCTACAACCTGTGCCTACTCCATCTGCAGCCTGGGAAAAGGTAGCTGTGGATATTGTGGGACCTATTCAAGCTGCACCTCCTGACTGCCGTTTTGCAATAACTCTCATTGACTACTATAGCCGATGGCCTGAGATTGCCTTCAGCTCAGGTATTACCTCCATTACTGTTATGAACTTTCTTGCCACTGTGTTTAGTAGAGAAGGAAATCCACTCGAACTGGTGACTGACAATGGCCCTCAGTTTGTTTCAGCTCAGTTTGAATCCTTCCTTGCTGACAGAGATATCAAGCATTGCCGCAGCTCCGTGTATTACCCACAAGCAAATGGGGAAATAGAACGCTTCAACAGAGTATTTAAGGACTGCTTACAGACAGCCAACATCGAAGGTAAACCTGTGAAAGCTTTTGTCACTGAGTTTTTACACACATACAGAGCCACTCCCCATGCCATGACCTCAGTGTCTCCTGCCGAGCTGCTGCATGGTAGACCACTCAATACAAAGCTGCATATCAGAGGTCTCCACTCTACATTGCCTCTTACAGAGCATACAAACCTGAAACAAAACATCCAGATGAAGCAACAGAAAACAAAACGGTATACAGACAAACGACGTAGTGCAAAACCATCCACTTTCCAAGTTGGATCTTCTGTACGTGTCCGCAAGCCTGGGTTCATTGCGAAAGGATGTTCTAAGTTCACCCAACCTTTTAAAGTGGTAGCCCAGAAAGGTCCTGCTACTTACCTGTTATCAGATGGAAAAGTGTGGAATGCCATCCACCTTGCACCTACACCCCCCACCAATTCGAGTGTTCCTACATCACAGCCCGATGATGCTTGTTTGCTGCCAAGCACCTCTGAACCACCCGAAACTGTGCAATCCCTTCCCCTCTCTCCAAGAGTTCCAAGGATGCGACATGCCCCGGTATGGTCCAGAGACTATGTGATTTAAAAAAAAAAAAAAAAAAAGTGATGTGAACATGTTTATTTTGCCTCTGTTCCCTGAAGATTGTATCTACAGTTCATTTACTAGTATATTTGTCATAAGTTTGAATTTTGACTTACTGAAGATTAGACTTTCCGTTTACATGCTAGGCTAGATCTGACAATACCTGTGGATTCTGTTCTTCCATGTTTATGTCATTAGTTACTAACATTTCTTCAGATTTTGTTACATATATACTTTCCATGTGATTACATGTGAGATTATTATTTTCTACAATTTTTGTTGTTTCAGTTTACATATATTGTTCATGAAGTACTGATATTCTGGTGCTACAGTACAGAGTTTTATTTCTTACAAGAGAGGAATATGTGGTATAGTGCAATACACCTCCTGCCCAGTTAGTGGCGCTATGCACCCATGTTATTCAACAGAATACGTATGTATGAAGGAGATGAAGAGAACCGTGTGTGAGGAAGTTGAGTAAAGAAAATATAGTTAACCTGGACTGTGACTGCTTTGTTTTATGCTACATACACAACACACGCCATGATAAAATAAATGTTCAGTGTCCACATTTAACAGCTGTGGTGCTTACCTGCGGTTCCACGGTGTTTTCGCGTTCTAAGAAGAGAAAGCTCCAGAAAAAAATATTGTTTACATTCCTCTTTCCAAGTGTTAATCGTCCACACGATGTGACAAGACATTACTCCCATTGAGTTTATTGTAACATCCAAGAGCGCTGATCTTTGACGGAATAATCACTTCCGATTGGGATTCACACACTGATTCACGAGCTAGTGAACTAATGAGACCCACGTAGAGTGTTTAAAAACAGCGCGTCTGTGTGTGTGCGTGCAGTTTTTCCAGTCAGAGATGAGCCTGTATCACTAATACTAAAATGACCAACAGGTGGCAGAATGATACAAAATGGTGAAGCGGTTACTGCCGTTATCAGTAGAATATCGCACGCCTCTTAGCCAATCAGATTCGAGAACCAGAAAGAACTGTTGTATAAATATATAAATATATATATATATATATGTATATATATATATATATATATATATATATATATATATATATATATATATATATATATATATATATATATATATATATATATACACTGACCATAGACCACAAAACCATTCATAAGTCAAAAAATCTTGTGCCAAAATCGAATGCCCCAAAAAATCATCTCTGGTTACGTATGTGACCCTTTTTTCCTGAGAAGGGAACGACGTCACACCTTACCATTGGTTGAATTTGATATAGACATTCAGAAGCGTCATTAAGGGGCTGGACACACCAAAACTTTTAAACGCGTCTGAAAACGCCTTGAGGACGCCGAATGCCAGCTGTTTTTCAGCTGAGTGCCAGCTTTCTTCCGCTCTGCACTTTGGTAGCTGTGATACTTCAGCTGCGAGCCGGTTGGTTGCTGTGGTAATGTCCCGCCCCTCCTCCACTGTGATTGGGCGGCCGTGTGAGAACTGACATTGACGAGCGGAGCTTTTCTCCCCAAGTTGAATCTCTTTCAACTCTCGACGCTCAGTGCCGAGCGCGGAAAAACCGCCGAGCGCCGGTTTTCAGCGCGGAAAAAACCCGCTAGCTGCTGGCTTATTTGAAAAACGCCGAGCTTCCATTGGAAACAATTGAAAACATACGCCGGCCGCGGGCGTAAAAGTTTTGGTGTACACAGCCCCTAAGGCGACGCAGTGCTAGTTCCCTCAAAGGGAAACATTAGGATATTAAGTGAAGATCATGTTCCATGAAGATATTTAGTACATTTCCTATACTGTTAATATATAAAATGTATTTATCATTAGTAGCCTAATATGTGTCACTAAGGACTAAAAGGGACAGTTCACCCAAAAATGAAAATTCTGTCATCATTTACTCACTCTCATGTTGTTACAAACCCGCATACATTTCTTTGTTCTAATGAACACGAAGGAAGATATTTAAAAAAATGTTTGTAATCAAACCGTTCATGGACCCCATTCACTTCCATAGTAGGAAAAAAGAATACTATGGAAGTGAATGGGGTCCACAAGTGCTTTGGTTACAAACATTTCTTGAAATATCTTCCTTTGTGTTCATCAGAACAAAGAAATGTATACAGGTTTGTAACAACATGAAAATGAGAAAATTATGACAAAATTTTCATTTTTGGGTGAACTGTCCCTTTAATTTGGAAAACTTTCAATCTGATTTTCTTAATATTTAAATTTTTTGCACCCTTAATTGCAGATTTTTCAAATGGTTTTATTGTAAATATCGTAAATATTTCCTATTCAATTTAAGTTATAATGTAACAATTTCATTTCACTTACATTCTTTTTAACACAAAAAGATCCTACATCTTTGTTTACTGCCAGGTTTAAATTAGATTTCGAATCCCAATTTTCAATACGGTCTCAGACTTTTGGACCCCACTGTATATACCAGCACAAATTGTCCATGCATGCACTGTTATGGTTATTCAACCCACACGCTTCACGTCTCCATCTAAATTTTCAAATTCATTGTTTTATTCATTTATTTTTACTGTATTGTTTTGTTTAGACTCAACGGTCTGGAAATGGTCGCCATGATTCTTAAACTAATTTAAGAGCGTCGCCAAACAGTTGTTTTATGATCCGACATTTACCGGGTCATATTTGTCTTTCTGCGAACAATATCACTTTTCAATCTCCAAATGCATGTTAATTGGGAATGCATTGTACTCTTTATCTTACCATGTGAAGACAAAAGAGACATTTAAGGACTTTATAAGACTACCTGTAAGGATCTGGGTTTAACAGAAGGTGTAGGACGTTGTTCGTCTATTTTCTTTGTTTTGAGCCAGGTGTAGATTAGATCTCTTTCTCTGTTGAAACCAGAAAGCAGAGCGTGTCCCACAATTCAATAGTAAAAACAAACAGCTGTGGTGAGTGTTTGGAAAGACCTAAATGAAATCCAGGTACACCACTGTACACCCAAGTGCCTTTATCCTGTTAAGACCTGTCAATCACAAACAAAAAAAAACTTTGTGGCTAAAAATTTCTCTTTTCAATCCATGCATCTACAGAACTGTAATTGAGTTCATTAAAATGATAAATCAATAATGCTGAATTCAAAATCTTATAAATCCAATTGTGCCACTGTATTAAACTAGAAGCACTTACAAAGTGAACATGCATACAGTACCGATAAAAATGTATAGATTGAAGTCACTTTGGATAAAAGCATTAGCCAAATGCATAAATGTAAATGTAAAAGCATTTGCAGAAATGTTATTGATTGATTTAAAGTTCATCTAAGCATATTAGGGCTTATGTGTTTTTAATATATTGAAATGGCACTTGTGGGGAAATGCGTGGAAGCTGATCAGACCTCTCGGCCGAGCAGCAGGAAATCTAACAAGCTGTGGGATTTCAGTTTCACATTTACGAGGATTTAATTTCATGCGGTGCTAAGACAGAAAGTATTAAACTTCATTCCCATTCAATATCTGCACCAAGCAAACGTATCATCTTCTAGACCCGCCAACAGGGTCCAGCACGCCTCAGTCACAACAGCATCATCTGGGAACGACGACCTCTCGTCAGCTAACACCCATGCCGGCGCCAGGAGAACACGCCAAACCCATGCTGGAAAAAAACTTCACTGCTCTCTGGAGGGTCCTGACTTGACTGTTCACTCTTTTCCTGTCTATCTTGGGCTCGGTCGAAGTCTGTGTTTTTAGGAAAATTCCTCTGGCGCGACCCCGTAGGCCCAGCGTCTCAGAATCATTAGAAGCAAACCCCCGACTTGTGTTTGTCCTGCGCAAACATCTCAACTACCACTTCATCCATCTCATTTAGTGCGCTCTGAAACTTCAACTCCATGATTTTCTTCTGTTTCGCCGACACGATCACACGGGTTTACCTCTATGCGGTCTCGAACGTGTCCGCTTCACCTACTTGAGGTCCCACAGACTGCTATCGCTGGTGTTTCAGATGTACTGGTGAAGCAGAGCCGCGTTTCCGTGTGCCTGCTGGACTTATACTGGATTTGCGCATTAGTCACATAATTCATCTTCAAACACTTTAAAACACTGAAGAGTGAGGACAGGACATTTGAATGAGGACATTTTTTTAAATGAACAAAGACATATGTTTGTGCAATGTCGCCATCTCTTGGTGATTTATGGGGAGGATTTGTGTTGGAGTTCAGGTGCGATAATGGCAAAAGGCCTCTAAAAAATTTATATATAAACAATGTGTATATAGTAATAAAAACTATATAAAAATCTAAACTGATGTGTCAAGTTTTTAGGCTAAACTTCCCTTCCACTTAAGCAGTAGTAGGAACTACAGGATCTCTTAAACCTAAATAAAATTAAATTTTAATTTTAAAGAAATTAGGGTGATTCTCATGCAATCCATACTTAGAAGGTGTCCAGCATAAATTGTTTTTTGCACATATAAGATTAAGGTTTGAACTTACTATAACCATTTTAGAGGATTTATTTCCTATAGAATATATAAATATTTCCCATTTTTTAGATTATCATTATAAAAATTATCATTACCGCAACATGATATTACATTACATATATGCATTTACAAACTCATGTTTCAGTAATGAGAACTAAAAAGTTGTCTAGGTACTATAACAAACAAAATGTAAACTTTTATCTGGAGAGAAAAAATAAGAACTGCTTACCTGGTAGCCATCTTGAGTGTCACAGTCAATTATGTCCCTTCCAACAATTTTTTTTGTAAATGTTTGTTCCTTGAGGGCTAAAACAATGATTGAAAATTTTTGCGGAGGATGAGAAAATTGGTCTTGGACACATTTATATTCCTTATTATTGTCTCTAGATTTACCAATGATCACCAAATACCACATGTTTCTTTACTGTAAATGTTTATAGTATAACATGCACTGAAGCTTTTTATTTTTTATATTTTTTAATTATAAATATTTCCATGTCAAAGAACCCAAATCCAGTCATGGACACGTTGCGGTAATGAAAATTTTCCCCTTAAATGTGGAAAAAACAACAAAATTGGTTTGTATGATGTCATTTGAAATCATGTGCAAAATATTACATGAAAAGATGTTTGTAACTGTATGCTTCTTATTTTGATACTCTTACTTTGCATTTACTTTTTTATCAAAATGTTTCATGACACCTCAAAAGTCTAATTTCGCGAGAATCACCCATTAGTCTTTTTACTTCATTCTGCTCAAAAATGCTCAAGATGTGTTTAGTGCCAGTGGGTCACACTAAACACTGACGATGCCTAAAGAAGAAAAAATATATATTTTTTTACATATTTCCTGTATTTTCTGTTTGTATCTAAATAAAATAAATTGAAAAATAAATATGGATGGACATTAAAACTTTTAAAACAAGAAGTCTGGTGGTGGTGGACTAAGACTTTTGCACAGTACCGTAGCTGACACAACCCTTCATCAAGTCGTGTTATAGTAACGAAAATTTTGATTAATTTATTCGTGTTTGATGACACGAATTTCCGCTGTTTTTCGTGTCTCTGGAGACGAATGTCTTTTTCGTCCTTCCCATTACGAATTTCTATCAATGGCTGTTCGTGTCTGTGGCACGACTTTCTTTATCGTGTCATTTTATATTTTGTTTTCTCATCGTTGTTTTATATTTTTTGACCATTGTCGCTTGGGGTTTGGGTTAGAATCACTTTCTGCGACTTCCTAACCCAAACCCCAGCTCTAACCCCAACTCCAGGCGAGAATAGTTTTAAAAGTGGACGAAAAACATGTAGAAACCAATGCAAAAAATAACATCCTAACGCAAACCCCGGATCTAACCCTAACCCCAAGCGACAATGATTTAAAAATAGGAAACAACGATGAGAAAACAAAATATAAAATGACACGATAAAGAAAGTCGTGCCACAGTAACGAACAGCCATTGATAGAAATTCGTGCTTGGAAGGACGAAAAAGACATTAGTCTCCAGAGACACGAAAAACAGTGGAAATTTGTGTCATCAAACACAAATAAATTAATCAAAATTTTTGTTACTATAACACGACTTCCCGTGAGACTGTGTTGGTTGACAACAGTTTGATTAAAATTGAATAAACGTTTAACATTAAGAAGTCTTTGTCTTTACAGAATAAAACTATAAAATAACAGCCTCATGCAAAGCATTCTGGGAACCATAAATCCTCATCAACCTTTTTCTGTTTTTTCCTTCAGATTTTGGTTCCCAGAATGCTTTGCATCAGGCTGTTATTTTAGCTTTATTCTGTAAACATTAAAACTGTTGCCAGTAAATTACATGTATTGATAATAAAAAAATTAAAAAAATGTAAATCTACAGTAAGTTACTAAATTTTTTACAGTGGACCACAATGGAAATAAGTTATTTCTCTACTGTAACTCTATTGTGTTATCCTTGACAAATGTGTTTATTTCACTTTTTGTCCAATAAGATGTGTATGTGTGATTGGGGGGTTCGAACCCATGACTATTGCATTGCTAATGCAAGCTTGACCTGATTTTGCCAAGTGGGTTTGTCCTCAGGGCAACATTTTCATAAATAATCCTAAACTTTAAACCAAAACCCTAACTATAACTAAACCCTAAAATCAGGGAAATCATAAGTGAAAAACAAACTTTAAACTTATTTCTGAAATATGATTGGTTGATTGAAATATAGTGTTGCCCTGAGGACATCAACCACTTGGCAAAATCAAGAGAGATGCTAATGATACTGATGTGAGCTACAGATACGGTTAAGGAAATACATTCGAAATGTCATGATTCACAGAAGACTGATTTTATTATATTTACAATAAATTCGATACTTTAATATGTCATTTAACACACATTCAGATCAGATGAGATCAAGCAGATCATCTGCGCATGTTTTTTGTCTGCAAACATTCCTCCAAAATCCATTAAACGTGCTAGATTGTACAAGAAGCATATGCAGCATTTGGATCTCATAACTCGTTTACCTTTTGCACCATCGCACCTCTGCTGACGAGGAGGTCTGCGTCACAAGCGCTCGGGCATCTCTCATATCATCTGCCATGCATTTGGTTGCCTTGGATGAAAAAATGAAAAGCAGAGAATTGGGTGCGTTAAATCAGTTCCACTCTCTTGTAAATTACAGCCCTGCATTTTTAATTTCCTTTCCATGTACAATGTTATTCATTGGCGTCCAAGGCAAACACGCAACGGGAGTCTCTGAGAACAACCCGTCCTCTTTTGCGCCGTCCAGAGCTGTCAAAAACATGATGAAATGCATTCCTCGTGTCAAAGTGAAAGGTTTAGAGATCAGCGGTGAAACAAAAGGGATGGTGAAAATGAATGTGATTGACAGGGTCCTGCTAGAACAAAACCTTTTTAGTTTTAGAGAGGTCTATGGTGCGTTTAATGTCAATAAAGCACCAATTACAGGCTGTGATTGTAAGATTAAAGTAATGTTTGGGCCCAATGCGTTCTTAATGTGCCTGAAGATATTGTCTTGGCAGGATAAACCACTAGAACAAATGCTGGGGAAAGCTGTCATAATGAATGCTTCATTTATCGTGAGACTTATCTTAATTTCATCTGAAAACCGTGACCCTCTTAATCTTATAATCATTTAATGTGCTGGTGGAGACCTCCTTGAAGTTATTTGTAAATGTGCACAGTTTTCTTTAACCATGTTAATAGGTTTCTAATTTTAGACTTTGTGGTTATTCAAAGCGAATGCTTTCAAACACATCAACTTATAATGAAATGAAAGTCTATGCCTTTTTTATTATCTACTCACGTGGAAACAATATGCTTCTATTTAAATGCCAATGTGTGGTGTTTTATCTTAAAATAGATGAAGAAGATACTTTTTATTTATATTCAAAGTCTCTGAAATATGTGACCCAAATCTTTTTTTTGTGATTTGTTTTCTATATAATATAAATTTAAAGAACATTTAGTGAAAATATAACCTTTTTATCTTTAATATCGACTTTAAAATCAGTGTGAAAAATGTGCAACTTTGATGCTTATCTCAGACTTAGATTCTGAGACTTTAGCCTGCATTTCACAGACTGGGTCACTTAAATCTTTGTAAAAAAAAAAACAATACTACCTTGTGGATCAGCACACATAACTTGTTAATATACCGTATTTAGTGTTTATACCCATAAATGAGGAGATCAGATGCAAAAGCCTTTGTCAAAAATGAGATAATGATATTGACAAAAACGGTTTGGCAAGATGAGAAATGTTAAAATCTTTAAAAAAAAAAAAACTTTTAAAAAGCATGCATTATGTGCATTGGAATAAACCTGGTGTATTTATCTTGATTTTATGCAATAAAAAATTACATTTGCACCATTTTTATGAAAGTTAAGACTGAATGGACCTGAAGATGTCAAATGGTGTAACCGCCAATTGCGGCAAAAAATGAGAAATATTAAATATTTTATTTGCCTTGATGGCATGTAAGCGTAATCATCAAAAAATAATTAAAATATCATTTTATTAGTTATTTCTAAATGTAAATTTTAATGCGTTTCGGACATTTGACATATTGCGTTTTTGACATATGCTGAAAACAGCTCTTTTTCTACACAATCTTTCACAAATGCTGTAAACTGTATGTAAAAAATCATATTACACTAAACTAGATGATAATATTTTATTCCACATTTTTTATAAATATATTTTTATTTTTATTTAAAAAAAATAGTAGTTACACCAATTGACAAAGACCGGTTACACCACATTGACATTTTTGAAATTATCCCCCAAATATTCTTTCAAAATGAAATAAAAAAATTCGAAATTTTAGACTTGGTCCCCAAAAAAGAGAATGTATGCAAGTAATCTGCAACTTTATTTTGAAATTTTAACCCTTTCACATTTAATTGAACCTTATGGACACAAAATAATCAACGTCACGTCATTGACCCATTAACAAAATGCCCTCGGCGCGTATTATTCGTTCATCAAATACCTTCGCTTAATCCCGATCTCCGGCCATTCAGAAATACCGGTTTTGTTGGCATAATCCACTAAACCCCACGATGATATTTCAGCAAAGTGCACGGAAGATAAATTGGATGAATGACGCTGTGCGAACAACTTTGTTTCACATTTAAACGTGTGTCCTTTGTGAATACTTGGACCTGAATACAATCCATATTATGTGTCAGTCGCACGGATCACAGCGCCTCCTAAAGTGTGGTTCCGTTTCTTCATTTTTAAATTCTGACTTTTATTATTTTGCTATGTTTATAGTTTTATATTTAGTGCTCACATTAAATTTTCATGTGCAGAACTTTATTTAAAGTTTAGTTTTGCGTGAAACTTTTGCTTTCATGTGCGCACGCGATAGTTTCATATGCACGCGTGAAACTAAACACGATAGTTTCACGTGCACACGCGAAACTTAACTTTATTAGATTTTTTGCTCCATGTCCCCTTAGAGGCTCCGTATATTATAAGTTAAGGTTTTTGCACTTAGAGGGTTTTGCAGCGAAAGACAGTAAAATTAGTTAAATACCAATGAAATGACTAAAGTGGCTGATAAAAAAATGCTAATTTATTGCTCTTTTATTATTTAAAATGTTTCTTTTTTGCCTTTGTTATTTGCTGTTTTTATTCTTGGTCTTTATTCTTTTATGCCTATAGGTAACCATTTTTTTACTATCTCAGCAGCGCACTTTATATTTCTTTGTATTGCTTCCAATGAGTCATTATGGTGCAAAAGTTTAAGTCAAATACAATTGTATTAATATATTTTTTAACACCAGCTGCTCTGGATGAAAGCATCTTTCTAATAGTACATTACTATTTTTTTGTCCTTTCAATCACTTGCTAGGAATTAGAAAAAAACACATTGTGTTTTCTGAAATGACCATTGACCCTGCCATTGAAAGTTTAACATTTTTACAAATCAAATTATCAATAAATAATAAAAGTTAGTTTTATTTCTTCTGTCAGTCACAATAAGTTAAGCTTTTTAGGGTCTATATACTGTATTTGTTACGGTGTGTGTACTGTAGGCTATGTGGTAGTAGGCTTTGGTGGTGACTATAACTGAAATTCACTGTTCTGGAAGGAAACCCAGACATTTACCACACATATTTCATGACCGGATTCCTCTGGGGTCCCTCCATTGTCATTTTTACTCGGGACCTGCCCTTCTCTGAAAAAACCTCAATGTTTTGGGTGGTTTACCCGAAGTAGGAGAGATCAAATGTCCCGTACTGTGCGTTTACACATTATTATGTTATGGTCTGATTATGACAAGCCTCGTCTAAACCTGTGAATGAGAGGCGTAATAGTTCTGCTTACTTCATCCAATCTTTAAATAAAACGCTCTCAACATGAGCAATACTGTACAGAGACAGAGCGAGGCCAGATGTCTTCAATTGGGTTCGTGTTTTGTTTTGCTTTCACAATGTAGCGCCACTGGACTGGCACGCTGCTCTGGCAGCAACAGAGCGCTGCGTTTCATTCCAGCAAACTAATCAGATCAATGGATCGACCTCTGCCAAAACTTCACTGTAAGACCAATAAACTGCAACGCAAGAAACAAGCACTCTGCGTATTTCAAACTGGTTCTGTTATTCAATCGTAACATTTAAAATATGAACGTCGATTACAATCACATTAATTTTGCTGTTATGCAACCCGCAGGCACCCACTTTCTAAAGCAAAACAAACCAGAAAGAAAAGGCAGAGTTCATTCGTTTGTCATGATTTATTCATCCTGATGTTGTTCCAAACCAGTATGACTTTATTTATACTTTGGATAACAAATGGTGACTTTTTTTGAAGAATATGTAATTTGGTGAAATGTTCATTTTAGGCTTGCATTGCAATATTTCAAGGTTATCCAACCTGATCGCACAGGAAAACAACTATTTTCCAAATTTAATGATGTACGCTTATCAGAATCAGTTACTCAAAAAAGTAATAAATTACTAGTTACTAATAACATCTTCAATCATGTAATTAGATTACTGTACAAATTACTCTCTCCAAATAAGGATTTAATTACTTTCTAAATCCTATTTGGTAAATGATACAGAGATAGGGTTGATACGGCTCGGATAAATCATATAAAAGTACAGTATTCTGGTTACACTTTTTATGGTCCAATTTTCAGTATTAACTAACTACTTTTGCTCATTACTTATTAAAGTGCACCTATTTCATTGCTCAAAAATTTAATTTGGTATAATATAATGTGTTTGTGTGGTTTATGTTAAAAAAACACATTATTTTCCACATACCATACATTTTTGAAGCTCCAGAAGTCGTGTTATAGTCACGAAAAAATGTGTCCATGGCACGAAATTCAGCTTTTTTTCGCACCTTGAGCACAAATGTCTTTTTCGTGTCACTCGCACACATTTCTATAAATAGTTTTTCATGTCTGTTGAACGATTTTTTTCCGTGTCATTTTATGTATTGATTTCTCATAGTTTTTTCCTATTTTCTTACCATTTTCACTAGGGGTTGAGGTCAGAATCACTTTCATTTTTAGACATTCTAAGTAGGGCTGTCAAAAGATTAATCGCAATTAATCACATACAAAATAAAAGTTTGTGTTTGCATAATATATGTGTGTGTGTGTGTACTGTGTTTATATATTATGTATATAAAAATACACACATACTTGTATGAACTTAAGAAACATTTTATTTAGGTATATTTTTATATATATTTATAATATGAAATATATATAAATATACATGTAAATGTTTCTTAAATACAAACATTAACGTGTGTGTATTTTTATATATAAAATAATTACACACGGTACACACACATAAATAATGCAAACACAAACTTTATAAAAGCGGAATAGTTTTAAAAGCAGAAGAACCAATACATAAAAGTACATCCTTACCCAATCCCAAATCTAACCCTAAGCGACAATGATTTAAAAAAGGGGGGGAAATGAGAAAACAATACATAAAATGACACGAAAAAGACAGGTGACACGAAAAAAGAAATTCGTGCTCAAGGCACGAAAAAGCTGAATTTCGTGCCATGGACACAAATAAATGTATCACATTTTTGGTGACTATAACACGACTTTTTATAAGATCATGTTGACTTAAATGCCTCAATTGCCAGAAGCCCCCACACAGCGTCAGTGGGGCAAAGCAAAACATACAAATAAGATCATACAAATTTTTATAAATTAGCTACCTCATAAAGTTACAAAATGCCATGTGATCATATTTAGGGAAGAGACCAAAGTTGCATTATTCAGTAAAAAAAATCATCCACACTTGCTTTCCCTGCTGTGTTCATGAAAGCTCATGAGAAGCAATGTTTGCTTTGGGTTACACTTTATTTTGATAGTCCACTTTAGACATTCTACTAACTATAAATAACTTACTACATGTCAACTAACTTTCAATATTTTGCAACTATACGTCAACTAACTGTGTATTATAGACTGTAAGGGTTGGGGTTAGGGAAGAGGTTTGGGTTAGTGGAATAAGTTGACATGCACATGCAATGATACTTATAGACAGTTGAATGTCTGTTGAGATATCATCACAATAAAGTGTTAGTAGATATTAAGCGGACATTCTACCAAATCTTTAAAGATTGGTAGTTGATAAGTAGTTGCAAAGTTACTTATAGTTAGTAAAATGTCTAAAGTGGACTATCAAAATAAAGTGCTACCTTGCTTTGTGACCACACAAAATGTTTGAATTATGCCTACATAATTCTAATGCATCCGTGTGGTTAATAAACGATTTAATTGTTTATGATCAAACTGATCCGGTTCTTAACAGTCCACTGAAGAGATTATCTGCTTAAAATGTTGTCTTTTTCTTATACTTCAAATGACAAATGCATTCGTCTGCACCACCAAGCTTTGTATAGCATCGGGGGTCTTTGCAAATTATACATGAAAGTGCATAAAAGGCAAGTGCTTAAAAATTATTTAGTATTTTGAGAAGAGACTGCCAAACAGATTTGAAACAACACGCACTGTCAGAAGAAATGTTAAGCTGTCACTGGGCCAGTAACCTTTAAAAAGGTACTAAAAAATGTACTAATAGGCACTCTTTAGGTGCAAAGGTGTACTTATTGAAATTGGAACAGCTAGGGGCCATTTGTTGTAGAGAAATTAAATAATGACAGAATTTGCATTTTATTTTCCTTTCAAAATATATTCCTGTAGCTCAATTGGTGGAGAATTGAATTAGCAGCACAAAACCTCACGAGTTCAATCCCAGCACACACAAACTGATCAGATATTAACCTTGAATGCAATGTAGATGGCGTCTACAAAAGGGTTAATGTGAATATCACACGTATCACAATTCAGTATGCAATTCCAGGCCTTACGATTCGATCTTGGCTACTTCGCAAGCATCACAGTTTAATCAGGTATGCACCATAGGACTCATAAATAATCCTGACTGCCTCTGAAGAACGACGTGACGCCAGACAGGCGCGTTCTCCGTAGCAGCGAAGAGAAAGAAACCCCTTAATTATCCTTTGGCTTGTGGGTCAAACAAAGTCTTAATGATTTGGAGTGACAACAGAGAAATGAAAGTTTCCTCCAACCACTTCCGTCCCCCATCGATAACCAGCAGACCTCAGCCCATGATGGCTTCTCCAGAAGGATATACAGTGAAGCCCATTCAACTGCGGTTGCCGTTTGAAATAAAGTGACAACTTTTTACGAGCTTTGAAACCTCAGTAACTTTCAGCATTGTGCCAAAACTGATCCCAGCAGATCTCTTTCACAGGGTCTGTTGTAAAATAAGGGACGTCTATGCGAAAATAATTCCCCCTAATTGCTGCCATCATAGGGAACGGATGCTTGCGCTTTTTTCGCCATCATAGCATGGCCTGCGTGAGTCAAGCACACTTGTTAACACACAGTTTTTGCTGATGTTTATGTAATAGTGAATTACATTTTTTCTGATATAAAGATTTGTTTTCTTTAATTTACCATTGTAGAGAATAGTAGTACTTTTTCTGTGAGTTAAAGGATTAGTCAATTTTCGTAAAAAAAATCCAGATAGTTTACTCACCACCATGTCATTCAAAATGTTGATGTCTTTCTTTGTTCAGTTGAGAATAAATTATGTTTTTTGAGGAAAACATTCCAGGATTTTTCTCTTTTTAATGGACTTTAATGGACCCCAACACTTAACAGTTTTAATGCAGTTTAAAATTGCAGTTTCAAAGGACTTTAAAAGATTTTTGACAAGAAAAAAAAAAAATATGCCCTTTTAAACCACAACTTCTCGTCTAACTCCGGTCCTGTGATGCGCCAGCGCGACCTCTCGTAATTGCGTAATGACGTAGAAAGGTCACGTGTTACACATATGAAACGCACATTTGCGGGCCATTTAAAAAAATAAACTGACACAAAGATATTAATTTGTATCATTCCACAAACAACAACATCGTAACGGTCCTCCACACTTGTAAACACATAGTTTGGTGTAGTTTCGCATACGTCATCCGTGACCTCTTGACGTGATGACGTATTGTAAAGTATCACGCAGTTTCATTATATAGTCACATAATTTTTTTATTCTTTTTTCGTAATATTATCACGAATTTCCGCATTTTTTCGAATTCCTGTTTTCGTGTGATTATCACGTATTGGTTACTTAACTGTTTTGTCCTGTTTTCTTACCATTGTTTAGGATTAAATTGACATACTTACCCAAACCCAACTCTAACCCTAACGCCAGGCGACTTATTAAAAAATAAATCAGAAAAAATAGTATACACCAATATATAAAGTGACATTCTAATGCAAGCATCAAATCAAACCCTAAACCGAAGCGACAATGGCTTAAAAATAGAAGAAAGCAGTTGAGTAACCAATACGTGATAATCACACGAAAACAGGAATTTGTTATACGATCACGAAGAAACGTGGAAATTTGTGATAATATCACGAAAAAAGAATCAAAAAATTATGTGACTATGTCACGAAACCTCGTGAGACTGGGTAGCGTATTGCGTGAGGTCGCACTGGCGCGTCACAGGAACGGAGATAGACGAGAAGTTTAAAAGTGCATATTTTTTTTATTTTTCTTGTCAAAAATGACAATCGTTTTGCTAGATAAGATCCTTACGCCTCGTTTGGAATCGTTTAGAGTCCTTTGAAACTGCAATATTAAACTGCATTAAAACTGTTAAGTGTTGGGGTCCATTAAAGTCCATTAAAATGAGAAAAATCCTGGAATGTTTTCCTCAAAAAACATAATTTCTTATTGACTGATAAAAAAAGACATCAACATTTTGGATGACATGGTGGTGAGTAAATTATCTGGATTTTTTAAAGAAAATTGACTAATCCTTTAAATACTGCTGAAGAGACTTCAGAGCTTTGTGTAAGATAGGTTGATAAGATAACCAGACATTGGTCAGCAGGAGCTAATTTAAATAGACGTTTGCCAACAAGAGATGCTATTTGTGTAAATAAACACACTATTTTTTTTATTGTTGGGTGGACATTTTTGGGGGGCAGAAGGAAAATCTGAGGGGAGGGCAATGCCCCCCCAACTCCCCTGCAGACCTGGCATGGTTGATCTCTGTTTTGGTGACCCCTTAAACTAGCAATTCTTAAAAACATGCATAAAATTCGAGTGTCGGCTTACATAATCATTATGTTACATGTCACATTCGATGTTCGACCCCGCTGGATGATGCTTTGAATGGGACGGGTGGAGGAAATCTCTGTTTGGTTTGTAAGCGTGTCAGTATCCAAAGGCAAACAGGAAATGCAATTACCGTTCAACTCGGCCCGATTTCACTGCAATTTCTGCGAGACGTCATTTGGTAAGTAGTCATAATGAGGACTTTAATCTTTCTTGCGCATTGTAAGGAACTCTTTTGTGGTTTCATTCCATTGGAATTCAATACCTGTAATATTCGACAAGCTGTCTATACTTTAGTATGGATAGAAATTGAATGCTATCATTATCAAACAGGATTCAGTTACTATTTTATATTTTACCAAGGCTTATTACAGTAGTTCGAATATGTAATATTTTCATAAGCTGGGTGGCTAATTATGTGTGGCTGCCTATACACATATACTCATTAGCATTTATTATACGTAATGTTTCATTTATTATCTGCTAAATTAGACCTTAAGTCAGCTTTTTCCTCTTGCTTTAAACTTCTTACCAGTCAGGCCCCCTGGCAAAAGCGAATAAAAACATATCCACTGTAATTTAATTGCTGAAGCACCCACAATTAGAGGGGTAAGTTGCATTACATAGTCGTCGGCCGTCCAAGCCCTTGGCACCTATGCCAAGAGACCGATCCCGGCAGCACTTTTGCCGGACCACCCAAACTCCACGGAGGAAAAACCAACAGGGTTTTTCAAGCCACAGACTTAGCATAATCTCAGACTCCTCTTAAAAACTTTGACAAAGGATCTTTCCCCCTTCATTAACTCTCACGGGCACAGGCTGATTGAAGGTTTCGCTTTTCCATGACTGGACAGTTTTGCAACAGACATCAGAAGTAATGAAGGCTGCCCAGAACTTTCACTAGTCACTGTGGAAAGCATAAATGAGTTGCGGCCTTCGGCATACACATCAAACACAGTGTCCTTAAGAAAACTTTTCTTTTTTAAAGAATGATGTTTTCAGCCCAACATTTGCCACAACATCTCTTTATGTATGTTTCAGTAGCAAAAAAGCTTTTATTTTCACCACAGTGAATTGTTTATTCAAAGGTTATGTTAATATTTTTCAATCTGTGCCGTGAAGCAACCTCACAATGGATTCAAATAGAGGTTTTGTTCAATTGTCCTTCACATCAATCATTCATTGTTGTTGTGTATGTATTTAAGGCTTTCTGAGGTTTCCAATAAACTGGTTTATTATCTGTAGCCTTAAAGGGATAGTTCACCCCATCACTTACTCACTCTCATGTTTTTACAAACCAATAATTTGTTCTAAAATAAACACGAAAAAAAATATTTTAAGGAATGTTTGTAACAAAACCGATCCAGAGCCCCATTCACTTCCATAGTAGGAAAAAGAATGGGGCTCACAAACGTTTCTTTACAAACATATTTTGGTGTAAAATATTTTCATTAAAAAAAAATTATGTATCTAATAGAGATTTTTATTAAATATTTTTTATTTATTAAAGTAAATGTAAACTGCTATTTTTATTTAGCAGTTTTTATTTTTTATAAACAATTTTTTTATTTTGTATTTTCACGTATAGAAAAAACTTCAGATTGTCTTCCTTAAAACAAGACCAAGTTTAGGCTTCTAGACCAAAACATTTCATATTATTATGATACACAAATATTTTCATCTCTTTATTGTGCAATACTGCTCCCTAATGGTGAAGTCTTGGTTTAAGGATTTAGTTGTGGATTCAGATGGTATTTCACTTTTCTTTAGACAGACAGACAGATAGACAAAAATGAACTTTGTATAGCACTTCTTTTACTATTGCTTTTCACTTTGTATGTAAGTTGTTTTGCATAAAAGCATCTGCTAAATGTACACTGTAAAAAACATGTAGCACAAAGTTAAAACAACTTGGTTTTGCAAGTCAATTCAACATACTATTTTTACTTTTGGCTTAAAAAGTTGACATAACTTATAAATTCAAGTTGAAATTGATTAACTTAATTTTTTAAGTTAGAGTAACATAAAAATGTGTTGATTTAAAAAATAAAATTTTCAAGTATTTGTATTTTATCAGTGTTTGTGTTTCTCTTTGGAAAACACACACTGTAAAAAAAATATTATCATTAAATATTAAGTTAAACATCTAGTATTTTCTTACTTTTACTTAAATAAAAAGTACTTTTACTTGAGTAAAAGTATGAAAGTATACAATTTTAATTTAATAAATGTAATTTAAATGTAATTAGGTATTAAATACATTTTAATATGCATTATAAAGGAATAAACAATGAAGTAAAATTGTTTCCAAGACAAACACTTTAATAAAGTACAGATGTTTAGAAAATGTAATTAAAAATATTTACTCCACCTCTACTTTTTGTATAATGCAGTGGATAAATTTGGAAGGCAGCAAACACGCACAGAAGGTTCTTCATTGGGCAATATGGTAACATCCACAGAACCTTACTGTTGCACAAAAACATCTTTGTAGTAAAAAAGCAAAAATATGTTTTACTGAATAAAATGATTAATTGAATGTGCAAATGTTTTTAAGGTAAGTGGTTGCACACAATTAAATTATTTAAAATTTAGATGTATGCATTTAGTTGAACTTACTCAATTGTTGTTATAGCACAAATAAATTGAGTTGATCTAAGTAAAAATTAGTTAAATTCAGCAATGCTACTATTATCTAATTAAATCAGAGGTGTATAATACTTAAGTATTTTAGTTACATTTTCCAAGCATCTGTGCTTTATCAGAGTGTTTGTCTTGGGAAAAAATGTACTTTTCTTTACTAATTTTTTAGTAGTTCACTACATTCTAAAGCATAGAATAATACTGTGTATTCATTATATATAACATATCAAAGTTGATTTAATGCCTAATTACATAAAAATTGCGTACTTTTACTTTCTTGAGTAAAAGTATGAAAACATTTTTACTGAAGTAAAAGTACAAAAAATTACTAGATGTTTAATGTACTTAAATATTAAATATAAACAAAAAACTTGAAATTATAAAATGTAGTGGAGTAAAAATTATGATAATATGTTTTGGAATGTATGTTTTCCAAAGAAAAAAAATAATAAAATACGAATAATTGAAAATGTACTTTTATGTAGAAAGTAAAAATACTTAAGTACTATACAACTCTGTCTACTTATGTTAGTTCTACTTAAATTTAGAAATATAAAGTTATTATACACATTACTGTAACTAACATTCAATTGAAACAGAAGATGATTATGCTGCCCTACAAAGGCTAAGTGCAGTAACTACACAAACACTGAAACCGAGAAAATGCCCTTCAAGTTTGTTACACCAGCCAGTCAAACATGTTACTGTAATTTTGGCAAACACGTCTCTCTAAAATGGGACAAAATTGAACCAGGAGACTTTGTCCCAAGACACAACAAATCTCACAAAGCCCATTTCAACCCTTAACTCAGTTTTGACCAAATGCGTAGTTACTGCACTTTGGCTTTGTATGGCAGTATGGCATAAACATTTCCAATGTAAATGCTTTCAAATCAAGACATTTACACTTACAATGTAATGCGTTCTGCTCTACAACAACACTAAAAATCTGATACATGTTAATGATACTGTGCTTATCCTAAGCAAATGCTACTCTTCGTCAGCACAACCATTTAAAACCTCTTTCAAATACTAATATAACAACATATACTAAACATTAATAAGTCCACCTCTCTTTTTTATATTAATTAAAAATGCATAAATAACACTTTATTTTGAAATGTAATCACTATTCGGTGTCATGCAAAGTATGCTCAGAACTTGAAGTCCCCACCCAGTTTTTGCAGAATTGGGCATGCCTGAAGGTAAAAGAGACATATACCCACATAATCTGGACTAAATACATAAAACATTTCTTATTTTACAGAAAACTTTACTCCACAACTACTACAGTATGTTTTTTGCAGATGTTTGATGATGCATTTTTGAGTACAACACAAATTTTCATGTAGTCCCAACTTTATTATTTGTTTACATAGGCTGACTTTAAACATGTGATACACCTGGAAGCCACTTAATATTTTTCATTAAAATCAAAAAATATATTTGAATGGATTAAATGAGCATATTTGAATTAAGGTTCCTAGGGAAACCATAATGGTTCTTCTGTGGCATCACTGCCAAGATCCTTTTCATTTTATTTAGGTGTAATAACAAACAAATGAGTTCAAAAATCAGATAAAAATCTAACCAATACACTGTAAAAAAAATCTGTAGAAATTACAGTATTAGCTGCCAGTAACTTACTGTAGATTTTACATTTATGTTATTAACTGTCAACAGTTTGTTCAAAGTTTAATTAACATGAAACATCTTCTACAGTAAGTTACTGGCAACCAGCTACATAATTACAGCAATTTTTTTACAGTGTATGTACGTGATCTAAGAAAGAAGAACAATTAAATTAATACAATTCTAATACAGCAAATTAAAAAAGACATATCAACATTCTAAACACAAGCAAACAGACAGCATTGGGATAAAAACAGTATTTGAAAATCCTGGGTGATACACAGTACATCAATATACTGCCTGACAAGTGTTGCGAATGGTTTAACCCTGTAAGCTTTCCTGAGGCACTGAGTGAAATAAAACTCGATTGTGATGAAGAGAAGTGCTAGAGTAATAACAGTCTGTCTGTCTTCAGTGTGATTCATGTGACATTCAACCAAATAACAAACACGATGATGAAGAGAGCACTGCCAAAACATCAACAAGCTTGGAATAGATGCAGGATTTCTTATAATGCCAAATAGTGCCTTTACAAATGAAGCTATTCAAGAAATTATGTTTGTTAATTTGGTGTAAATCACCGTCAGGAACATAAAGCTTATTGTTTAAAACAAATTATTTTATTGGGTCAAAAAGGACAAACCCACTCATTAGGTTAAATTAACCCAGATAATGTTTATATTTGACCCATGGATTAAAACAACCCTGAAGAAATTAGATTAATAATTGAATTTTTGCTCTGCTCTGCCTCGTGAATGTGAACGACATATAAAACACACAGACAGAACTGACATTTGGAAAAAAGTATGCACCTCATGTTCTCTTTTATCCGCTTCTAGAAAAAGGGAAAAGCATTTTAGGTTCCACAAGCTATACCCACACAGCTTGAAGTTGCTTTAATATTAAAGGAAAAGTAGATTTGTTTCTTTCATGTGGTGAAGTTAAAATATTCACAGTAGGTCTGCAGAGTAAATGAGAGTCCAAAATGGGTATTTTTTTGGGTCATTTTAAATTAACTCATTCCCCGCCAGCATTTTTTTTGAAAAGTTGACCGCCAGCATTTTTTGTAAATTTCACAAAATGCATTCCAGAAATTTTTTCTTCTAAAAATATATAAACATACCAATATTTCAAATGAAAGAACAGACCGTCTGCTTTCAAACAAACAAAAAACAAACAAACAAAACCGAAAAAAACTTTATCTATAATTTTTTCTCTGCTTATAATCTGCTTATAATATGTTTTTTTCTATATATATATATATATATATATATATTTTTTTTTTTTTTTGAGGAATTTTGTTAGAAATCAGATTCAGAATAATTATCAAATCAAACACAACGTTCAAAATTATTTAAAAAATAAATTGCTTCAGTCAATGGCGAGGAAAGATACATATTTCAGGATAAAATTCATGCAGACTGACTTTAAATCCTAAGAAGCCTTCGGGGTTTTACTCGATGAAGCTAAAATCGATCGATCGATCGATCGATCGACCGACCGACCGACCGACCGACCGACCGACCGACCGACCGACCGACCGACCGACCGACCGACCGACCTATCTATCTATCTATCTATCTATCTATCTATCTATCTATCTATCTATCTATCTATCTATCTATCTATCTATCTATCTATCTATCTATCTATTGTATAATTTGTAAAGTTTTGTATTTTGGTGCTTGTAAGAACTGAAGGTTGTGACCGTTCATCCATTGCTGTAATTATCCCACACTGTAATTACATGAGTGATGTTTCTTCCTGGAATCCCTTTAACATCAGTTAATCTGCTTCGGCATTTCACTAATGCATCTATAAATGAAGCCCAAAGCTTCTGGAAAGACCCCATTGGCCCGGTACCCATTAGTTCTCTATTGATGGCAGAAGATGTAAAATCGTGCATCGGTTCAAAGTCCGATCAGCCATGCAAGGATACTGGACAATGAATATAAATCCCAGAGCGACTGAGATTTGTGCCTCCCCATTACTGGGAATCATGGAATACATGGAAAACCGTATGCGTGAAGCAAATGCATTTGTGTACAATGCATGCATTTCAAATTACAGTACAGAATACAGTCGCAGTTAATTAAAATGTGCTTTCAAACTGTGCATTCAACACTGACCTCAGGTCAAGGCTGATCCACATGAGCTGTAGTCCTAAAATAGGGTTGCCCAACCTTCAATAGACAGCAGAAATGATTATGGGCAAATAAGCCCTATAGGAATAATTGAGAGAATATTTATATGCATGAATAATAGGATGATACTGTACACGTGTCGCTTGAACTGAATTGGTAAAGCTTCAGCAATGCAAAGGTCATGGATTTGATCCCGAGGGAAACACACTTTCTGGAAAAAAAATTAATAGATTGAATGTAAGTCATTTTGAATAAAAGTCGGCCAAGTGCACATAAACTTCAATTGAAAATGTAGCCTACAATGTTCATAAATCAAACTGTTGATGGCATGCAGCTGGAAATATTTATAACATAAACCATATTATGAAATAAAAACAACCAAATGCATACATTTTTTTATTGCTATGTTTATCTGAATTAATATATTATAAAAGACAACTGATGTATGAAACAACTTTAACCAGACGCAGAGTGTTTTCATTTTCAGCACAAACATGCCTTTTTATTTATTTATTCAAAAAAACTTTACTACAACCAGAATCTTATGTTGTATCTGGCTTTGGATCTTTTGTTTAACTGGTGATGAATGAATTAGCATACTGGAGTTATAATGGTCTTTTCTGGCACGCCACCAAAGACCAAAATGTGACTCGAAATCTGTGTATATATTTTATAGACCGTCCATATGTAACAGCTATAGGAGTAGGACAGGTTACACTGTCACATTTCTATACCAGTGACTGTTATGCAAATCATCTCTAATAGGTGCTTGAGTCCTCATGTGTCCGCCCATGCGGAGTGAGAGATTACATTGAATGAAAAGGTGGGGGGAAATTATTATGTGTGCCGTCATAATGATGATGATTACTAGATGTTAGATTGAAGTTTTGTCCGTGGTCAAGTGAAGCAGAAATTGAAAACCCTCAAAGCTATTCACAAACAAATCGACAGCTCTTTGTGAGAAGAAGGAATGGATCGATACACCTCGAAATTATCCCCTAATGTTGATTACAGTGCAGGTGTATTCCTGTTGCTGGTTGGTAAGTGCTGCTTTTATATTTCTATTAAATAAACAATACATAAGTACGTACGCTTTATTAAACAACCTGCCGAAATTATTAGAAAGACATTTTAGAACCGTCAATGTTGTTTGGAAAGCCGCAGTGTTTGTGATTGGTCAACAAATGTGTGGAGCTGAACATTAACATACATCTGCATTTTAAACACTCAACTTATTTACTTATCTTAACATTAACACAAAACATAACTATTAGACTCTGTCTACACGGTAAAAAGTAAAAGTTGGATCAACTTAAAAAATACTTAAATTGGTAACACCTAAAAAATGTAGTTATATGTTTAAGTGAAAATACTTCAGGTTTTTATCCTAGTCCCAGATTAAAGTGCATGTTTGAGCTGACTTCATTTAAAAACATATCTTAACATATATCAGTACAAATATTTTGTCTAAAGATGCACACCAGTAATGTTTATTGTAAATTATGTTTGTAAATGTCCTAATATAACTAAGGCCTAGTGTTAGATTTATTTAAACCCTTGTCCGGGAAACTGCGCCTTTAAGTAAAAACTGTAAATTGAAAAAAGGTGTTACTTATTGAAATAACTTTTCACATATAATTCCCTTTGGTTATGTCAACTTTTGTAAGTTAGAGCAAATTTAATAAGTTAGAGCAACTCATCACTAGTCAATACAGTTGAAATTACTAGTAATTCCAATTGGATTAAACTTAAAGGGGACAGAGAATGAAAAACAATTTTTACCTTGTCTTTGTTGAATAATGGTAGTCTACCCGCATTCACAAACATACAAAAAGTGCTAAACATCTCAGTCTCATAGAAATTCCTCTTTTAGAAATGTCAGCCAGAAAACGGCCCAATCTAAAAAAACTGATGCTTATGACATCACAGGCATCTCACTGCCCCTCCACTTTAAAATAATTGGCTACATAAGCAAAGTCAGCCAATCAGTAATGAGATTGCAAGTTAAGCCAGTAGGGGGAGCCTAATAGGTGCAAAACCACTTGTTAAAAAATCCCCCACCATAA
The DNA here is from genome assembly GCF_030506205.2 of Paramisgurnus dabryanus. Lineage (NCBI taxonomy): Eukaryota > Metazoa > Chordata > Actinopteri > Cypriniformes > Cobitidae > Paramisgurnus > Paramisgurnus dabryanus. The sequence continues at coordinate 6,825,698 of NC_133348.1, forward strand.
TGAGCTATCTGAGAGAGGTTTTTAGGAAGCTTCTAAGGCATTACAGACCCAAACAAAAAAAAATTGTCTACATGTCACATCACAGAACAAGGATAAATACCCCGTTCAATCATTCTATGTCACCTTTAATCATTTAAATGGACTTTTGTTAAAATAGGCAAATTCCCAGCACCCCTAGAGTTTAAACCAAGCGTGCCACACAAGCAGGGGCGCTGTAAAGGGGGGGTAAACAATGACGATTCTCGGGGCCCACGAGTAAAAGGGGGCCCAGAGAAGCCCCCAAAATTGTGGTGCTAAAAAATATTTAATAGTAAAAATTATTAACTTTAAATTATTCTATTTGCTGTTTCCTGGCATACATTTTTTGTTAATTTGTTTAGAAAACACAAACGTCTGTGGGCCCCTTTCCCTCCTCTCAATTATCATAAAATGGTTCAGTCCGCCCAAATTGTATAATCCAGGCAACACAGCTTGACTTCACTTATAGCGCCGGCAGAATATCAACTTGGCAAAACTCAATTTAAACAACGCAAAATGACTGCCTGTGGACGTTATAGATAGAAATGATTATATTTCTGTTTTTATTCACACAAATATTTAAACTAGTTTTAATGAAAATGCATGTAGTTTTAAGAAAAGTCAGGGAGCAGCAAGGCTTTATGATTTATTTAGACAAAGTTATTGACTATGCAAATTTCAAAACGGTCAAAATGACGCCCTGTTTGTTCTAGTGTTAAAGATAATTACCACACTGCAAAAAATGATTTTCAAGAAAAAAATTCTTAGTAATTTTGTCCTGTTTTCAGTAAAAATATCTAACATTTCTTAAATAAAGATGCTTTTTCATGATGAGCAAAACGACCCAAGAAAATTAATCTAGTTTTTAGACCAAAAATATTAAATTTAAGTGATTTTGTTCATAAAACAAGCAAAAAAATCTGGAAATGGGGTAAGCAAAAAATCTTGAAAATTTTTCTAAAACACTAAATTCAAGAAAAATTCAAGAAAAATGTGCTTACCCCATTAGCAGATTTTTTTTTGCTTGTTTTATGCACAAAATCCATTAAAGGGGACAGAGAATGAAAAACCATTTTTACCTTGTCTTTGTTGAATAATGGTAGTCCCGCATTCACAAACATACAAAAAGTGCTAGACATGCTAAACATCTCAGTCTCATAGAAATTCCTCTTTTAGAAATGTCAGCCAGAAAACAGCCCAATCTGAAAAACTGATGCTTATGACATCACAGGCATCTCACTGCCCCTCCACTTTAAAATAATTGGCTACATAAGCAAAGTCAGCCAATCAGTAATGAGATTGCAAGTTAAGCCAGTAGGGGGAGCCAAATAGGTGCAAAACCACTTGTTAAAAAATCCCCCACCATAATGAGCTATCTGAGAGGAAGCTTCTAAGGCATTACAGACCCAAACAAAACATTTTTTGTCTCCATGTCACATCACAGAACAAGGATAAATACCCCGTTCAATCATTCTATGTCACCTTTAAATGTAATATTTTTGGTCTAAAAACTAGACTTATTTTCTTGGGTCGTTTTGCTCAAGAAAAACCATCTTAATTTAAGAACTTTTTGATTTCCCTTTCGAGGAACTCGAGCTGCGTCGCCATAGCAACGCTTTGGGGAACGCCTCGGCGTGACTGATCTGAAGCACGTGTAACACATAATCAATAATCTGATGATTGGATATAGGCTGGATGCCGTGCGGACCAAGGGTATAAGAAGGCATCCCACACAAACACACTCGCTTTTAGTGCCTCAGCAAGTGACTGCGTGTACTTTTGCATAAATCTGAAGTATGTTTTATGAAGTTCAAGTATGTGTATCTCCCTGTCGGCGCGATATCACAGACAAGGATTCACATGTGTCTAGAGCGCGGCACGCACAGTTGGCTTTTGAGAAACCTGGCTGTGTGCACTGTGAGCATTCCCGTGCACGTGTTGCGCTCCAGCTTCGCGCTAGAGAAGGATATCTCAAGGCTCGCGTCCTCACGGATCCGGTCCCGCTTCTGTCGAGGCAAAGCGGTGACTGCACTCGTGCGTGCAGGCGGCGGTATCCCCGCCTACACCCGTGACATCTGTCTCTCGCTCTCTAGGAAGCTTGGGTTCGCGGCTGCGATCCCGCTTCTCAGCGGCGGTTGCACTCGTGGGAGTCGCCATATGATTTCGCGCAGGCGGCGGTATCTCCGCCTGCACGTGAAGTCCCTCTCTCTCACTCGCCGGATCGGGAAGGCGCCCTGCGTGAGAGCCATATATTTTCAGCTGTCTTTCTCCGGAGAGATGGATCATCTTCATAATCTGCCTACTGTTTAAGGCTAAACGTGCAGTCTCCACGTGAAGCCTCCTCTCTTCTTACAGTGTGGAGGTATTATATGTATGTACATACACATAATAATGAAAATAATAATATTTTTACGTTTTCTACACCTGTATGTGTAGGCTATGTATGTATATCTGCTTGTCACAGCCTGTGTGAGCTGTGTCAAACACGCACCGCATGATCAATGTCACGCACCGTTTTTTGCGTGCTGTGGTAACAGGAAGAAAGCATGGCTTCTGTCCCAAGGTCCTGTGTTGGGTGCGCGTTGTCGATGTGTGACGCTGACAACAGAAGCGTCCCTCACAGGTTGTTGCGATTATGGAAAGCCTAAAGGATCAAAATCGCTGAAACTCATCATCGGCTATGGCACTGAAATTGCCTTGGAAATGATGGTGGTATGGGTTGGACTCCCATTTCCTTCTAGACCTGAGGAGCCATCATGTGTTTGTCTAGACAGACATCACATCGGTGGTTTCTTAAATATATCTCTAAAGAGGTCTGCAATCAAAGTCACGCATCGTTGTCTGCGTGCTCTGGTGGTGTGGAGGAAACCTTGGTTTCTATCCTAAGGACTGTTTTGGGTGTGGGCTGCTGGCGTGTTACGCTGAGAACAGACACATCCCTTACAGGTTAGAGTACAGTTATGGAAAGCCGATAGGGACAAAATCACAACATTGTTAATTTTGGGATAATGGCATTTGTGGTCTCTGGACAAACTGTACTCGTTGACGACAGTTTAGACCCAGGCCATTGGCATATGGCAGATGCCCTGTAAGGCAAAGCCCATTCATGGGGAGTTGAGATTCCAGCCAGATGTAGTGAACCGCATCTGGAGAGTATTTGGACATGCAGAGGTGGATCTGTTTGCATCTCAGGACACCACACACTGCCTGATATGGCTTTTTCTTCTTTCCCCCAATCACTCTTCCACAGAAGTTCTGGAGAAAGTTTGCCAGAGATCTGGTAGCTGTCAGCTTGGCCTCTGAGGGGGCCAGGCTCGCAGGCTCAGGTCTCCCAACTGAGGTTGTGGAGACCATACTTTACTTCTGACAGTCCCAGTCAACTGCCCTGTTGTTGTGGTGCTGAAGTTTCTGCAGGAGCAAATCTCTGCTGGCTTAACTCCTTCCACTTTTAAGGTTTAGGTGGCAGCAGTCTCTGCCTACCATGCTCCTTTGGAAGGATGTCAGGCTCCCAACTGAGGTTGTGGAGACCATATGATTACTCCAGAGCTCCCTCAGGGAGCTTTAGCCCTAAGTGGAGAAACTTCACCTCATGGTGTTCAGCTCACGTGACAGACCCAATCACCTGCCCTGTTTATGTGGTGCTGAGGTTTCTGCAGGAGCAATTCTCCGCTGGCTTAATTCCTTCCACTCTTAAGGCTTAGGTGGCAGCGGTTTCTGCCTTCCGTATTCCTTCTGGAAGGACCTCATATTTCGTCTGGACAACCCTCGAGAGAGCTTTATGCCCTTAAGTGGAGAATTTTTCACCTATTGGTGTTTAACTCCCCTTACAAACCCAGTCAACTGCCGTGTTTATGTGGTACTGAGGTTTCTGCAGCAGCAATTCTCTGCTGGCTTAACTCCTTCCACCCTTAAGGTCTAGGTAGCAGCAGTCTCTGCCTACCATGCTCCTTTGTAAGGACCTCATGCTCCCGAATGAGGTTGTGGGAACCAGATGATTACTTCAGAGCTCCCTCAGAGAGGAAGCTTATGCCCTAAAGTAGAGAAATTTCACCTTTCGGTGCTCAGCTCACCTGACAGACCCAGTCAACTGCCCCTTGACGTGGTACTGAGGTTTCTGCAGGAGCAATTCTCTGCTGGGTTAACTCCTTCCACCCTAAGGTTTAGGTGGCAGCAGTCCCTGCCTACCATACTCCTTTGGAAGGATGTCATGCTACCAACTGAGGTTGTGGAGCCCATATGATTACTCCGGAGCTCCATCAGGAGCTTAGGCCCTATGTGGAGAAACTTCACCTCATGGTGTTCAGCTCACCTGACAGACCCAGTCAACTGCCCCTTGACGTGGTACTGAGGTTTCTGCAGGAGCAATTCTCTGCTGGGTTAACTCCTTCCAACCTAAGGTTTAGGTGGCAGCAGTCTCTGCCTACCATACTCCTTTGGAAGAATGTCATGCTACCAACTGAGGTTGTGGAGACCATATCATTACTCCACCTTTAAGGTATAGGTGGCAGCAGTTTCTGCCTACCATACACTTCTGGACTCTCTGAGGGCAGTCTACATACCACGCCACCTGTATGTGGCAGATGCCCCTTCGAGACAACAGACATCTCCGATAGGAGTGGAGACTTCATCTAGATGTGGTGAACCACATCTGGAAAGGGTTTGGACGCGCAGAGGTAGATCTGTTTGCATCCCAGGACACCACACTTTACCCACTGTGGTTTTCCATGGTACAGGCGTGGCTGAGGCTACGTCTGTATGCCTTCCCCCCTGGTTGTGTTTATCCCTCCACGGGGAAACTTTATTCCCTTAAGTGGGAAATGTTCACCTCTTGGTGTTCAGCTCATCTGACAGACCCAGTTTACTGCCCTGTCGACGTAGTTCTGAGGTTTCTGCAGGAGCGTTCTCTGATGAGTTTACTCCTTCCACCATTAAGGTTTAACGGCAGCAGTTTTCTGCCTACCATACTCATGTGGAAGGCTCATCAGTGGGTAGACACCCATAAGTGGCTCGCTTTCTTTGTGGCACTCGCAGGTTGCGACCTGTTAGCCGCACTAGGGTGCCTACGTGGGACCTAGCGGTCGTGCTGGAAGGGCTCTCGTTGGCTCCGTTCGAGCCACTTGAGACTTCACCAGATAGGTTTCTGGCCTTTAAGACTGTGTTCCTTCTGGCTATTACTTCTTTAAAGCGAGTGGGGGACCTTCAGGCCCTGTCGGTATCCCCGACATGTCTTGAGTTTGCACCTGGGATGGCTAAGGCTTTTCTACACCCAAGGCCAGGTTATGTTCCCAAGGTGCTGAACAATGTGCCGAGGCCCATTGTTCTGCAGGCCCTTTGTCCTCCCCCATTCAGGAGTGCGGACCAGGAAAAGCTGAATTTGGTGTGTCCTGTGCGAGCACAGGATACATATGTTTACAGGACTGCTCAGTGGAGGAGTCCAAGCAGTTATTTGTGTGCTTTGGTTTACCCAGAAAAGGTTTACCGGTGACCACGCAGACTTTGAGCAGATGGATAGTAGATGCTATCTCACTGGCTTATGAACATCAGGGCTTACCCTCACCTGTCGCGGTGAGGGCCCACTCTACCCGGGGTATGGCTGCCTCTAAGGCCTTAGGGTCAGGCGCCTCTCTTGACGTGTGTAATGCGGCTGGGTCTTCGCCGCTCACCTCCGTCAGATTTTATGGTCTAGACCTAGACCCCTCTTTAGGGTCCCAGGTTTTTTGCCTTGACTGTGTTCAGTTATACACGCTACAGGCATTTGGTAGTATGGAAGCGTGGGCATCTCGTTCCCCAAAGCGTTGCTATGGCGACGCAGCTCGAGTTCCTCGAAAAGGAACGTCTCGGGTTACGTAGGTAACCCTGGTTCCCTGAGAAGGGAACGAGACGCTGCGTCTCCATGCCATACTCCCTGCATCCCTGTAGGCACTTGCTTCGGCACTGGTAGCGAGTGTGTTTGTGTGGGATGCCTTCTTATACCCTTGGTCCGCACGGCATCCAGCCTATATCCAATCATCAGATTATTGATTATGTGTTACACGTGCTTCAGATCAGTCACGCCGAGGCGTTCCCCAAAGCGTTGCTATGGCGACGCAGCGTCTCGTTCCGTTCTCAGGGAACCAGGGTTACCTACGTAACCCGAGACGATTTTACTGAAAACAAGAAAAAATACGAAGATTTTTTTTTCTTGAAAATAATTTTTTGCAATGCATAAGTTTAAATGTTACGGTTAAAATGACTGCTGGTGGCCAATGTTCCCTCTAAGCTGCGCGCGTGCGCGGCCGCGCAGGCCAGCCAAAGTGGCCGCGCAATAGATTTGTCAGACCGCGCACATTTTTCAGACCGCACATAAACATTGATGCATTTGCTGTTGTAAAAGAATTAAGAGAGAGAGAAGGCGAGTGTTCTAGAACGAGAAGAAACTTTCAACCAATCGCTGATCTTGCTACGGTGACAGACACTTTTATGAGCCAATGGTAGCAGCGCATTCAGTTCACACAGTGACGCTGCCAGCACGCACGAGCACAGAGTGAGAGCGAGCCAGATGAGCAGCTGCACGGGTCGATCTCAAGAAACTAAAATATTTATTAAGAGGAAAAAGTTCAGATTCAAAACAGTGATTTAAAACAAATTATTGGATTCCTGAAGTGATGCGATAACTTGGAAAAGCTGTCGCTAGAGTGAGGAGAGAGCAAAATAGAGAATTAGAACGGAGGCAGATGCAGAATCACAGAGCATCAAAACACTGCGAATGAACTTCTTCTTTTAAATAAGAAGTTAAAATGTATGCTTTGGTGAGTTATATTCTAAATATTAACTTGACATTGTGGCATAAGTGTTGCAAATTTGGCAGCAAACTATGAGTTTTATTAGTTTGTTTACATTGGCCGTTGGTATATAACGAACGAGCTGAAGCTATTTACATTTGAAAGTTAACGGTCAAGTAACGTAAATGTGATTAAAAAATAAAATTTTAAGTGTCAATATGTTCAATAAGTGTTGAAACCCTGAGTTAGGTTGTTATTTGAAATGTTTACATGATGCTTATTGATAAATGTGTTGAACTGAAGATTAATTACTGTTCTGCCTTGTGTTTTTACAAGGCTGGGTTTTTTTGTGAGAATTTCGAACATCTGTAAAGTTCTCCTGCTCCATCTTGGACACGCGAGACAATTAAGTGAAGGTGTATACAAAAAGGCGAGCCAACCAGAGCTGTGCTTTGAATTCATCAGAACTGGTAGGAGGATACTTTTTGTTTCGGACAACTACTAGGACGTGAATTCGCTGAAACTTCATTTTCCGTATTTTCTTGGATTTTCTTTAAAGGACACTGACTTTGAACTGAACTATTTGAACTATATAAAGGAACAAACGGTCCTTTGAACCGAATCAATTGATTCATGAATTCAACCCAACAGAGTCATTTAAGTGAATCATGAATTTGGATTACAAACAAAATGAAAATGTGTTACACTTTTACAAGTATTTTATTTATTTATTTATTTGCACTGTAGTATATGAGAACTGATTTTCAGCTTGAGGTGAACGGTTCAATCTGCTAAACCCAGGTACCTGGTAAATTCAAAGAGAGTGTTAATTACATGTATTGGGATTTATACACAGGCCCACATTGAACATTATACGTGTGTATACACTAAACCCCGTTACACGCTACACTGTCATCTCTTTGAATCTCCTATGGTTAACGCAGGCTCGTGTTCATTTTCGGCAGGTCGTGTGGTTGCGAATTCCTCACAGTACTGAAATGTGTGCTCAGAAAAAAAATTATTTGCTCAGTGCTGAAAAAAATTAGAGGGAACATTGCTGGTGGCCGTTCTAGTGTTAAAAGTGCATGATAAGGGAAATCAATTTTCTCCCCATGTTAGGTCAAGAAAACGCTGGAAAAAATAACAATACACAGTTTTAGTTAAATGTTCAACACTGCAAAAATTGACTTTCTTACTTAGTATTTTTGTCTTGTTTTCAGTAGAAATATCTAAAAATTCTTAAATTAAGATGCTTTTTCTTGATGAGCAAAATGACCTAAGTAAATAAGTCTAGTTTTAAGACAAATTAATATATAATTTAAGTGAAATTGTCCTCAAAACAAGCTAAATGATCTGCCAATGGGGTGAAAAAAAATTGTGAAATAATATTTATTTTTTCTTAAACACTTAATTCAAGTAAAATTTTCTCACCCCATTGGTAGTCAAAATACCATAAAAGCGCATGATTTTATGTAAATTAATATGAAAAAAGTCTCAGCTGTGTTGGGGGCCCTTTCAAGATTCTTTTCATGGGGCCCAAAATCCTTAGCAGCGCCCCTGCACACAAGCCCTAAAAAGTGAAGCCAAAACGTCTCGATCGCCCCTCAGTGACTGGTCCCAGTATAGGTCATAAACTCCGCCTACCCTAATGTTATTCAATGGGACTTGAGACCAACAAAACAATTTAATTACACTTCAATTATCTTTTTTCCTAAGCTGGTTTCTGTCATTTACTGTAGTTTTTATCACGCTGATGTAAATTCAAGTGTTTGTTTTTAAAATAAGTTTGTTTTTAAATAGTTATTTAATGCTATAAAAACAGTGATGTCACGTCATGATTGACAGCTGTGATATGCGCATTTTGCGAGGGCGAGGGCGGGTTCTCCAAAGAACCTTTTTAAGAACAATTGGGAAGCTCATATGTGACATGGTTGCCTGTTAATGAGCATTTCCTACACTGTATATATTTCTATATATTTCGGTATATATTCACCAGGTTGCCCGCAAAGATTCTGTAAGTTACCCGCCAAAGCACATTCTATTGGTAACCACAATTTTAATATTTATTTATTAAATATTTTTATATCAGCTTCTTTTATGTATGTTAACATTTTAAACAATGATAAAACATACCAACAAGTAAAATAAAATAAACAATATCAACAAGTAAGATAAAATAAAATCAGCAAGTAAAATAAAATGTTTTGAGTAGACTATATCAAAAAAGTAGCCCTCCAGATTGTTTTATCCATTCTGGTAGCCCTTGCTTACCAAAACGTTGGAGACCCCTGATCTAAGATTTACTTCTACAACCACAGGGGGGTGTTGTAATCCCTATTTATTTATCATATAACAGAGAAGTCATTTCTAAATAAGTCTCTAAAAGTTGTATGGTATAAAATTACTTGGATATCCCTAGAGAGACATTTAGCTGTGTTGTTATGAAAATCTGTGAAAAAAAACCTATATGTTGGGCTTTAGTCAATATCTTGACAGCCGTTCTTGACATACAGTATACTTTTACACTTTATCGCAAATAAACCACTGTGAACCCTTTTTAAACCATAATTTAAATGACACATTATGTCCCATTTCAGAAAACACTCCATTTCATATAAAATATTTAAAGTCATTGAGTATGAAGTATGTTCCCCCTAAGCCATTTGAGAGGGTTAGACATTTTTTACCCCAAAATAACCGTCTGTCGACCAGGTACTTTTAGACGATTCCAAGCCGTCCATATAATTGCTGCTGATTTAAGAGCAGAAGTGAAGACAGACCAGTGTTTGCTCAGGTGATGTGTTCAAGATTGATGTGTCCTCCGCTGAGCAGTACATAAAAAAAACATTAAGCTCCTGAACGTCTTCATAATGCTCAGTGTTTACTTTTCACGGATCTCGGCAGATCCACGATTTCTCATTGCTGCAGTGTACATTGGGAATTATTGGATAGCCATCCCTATTCTCTCCCTACCTGCCCCGACATGCTGGAAAACACACAAAGTGCTATGAAGTTCGCAAGTGCAAAGTAGATGTAAAGATTATAATGGCTCATTCCACAACTAACAGTAGTTTAATGCTTTTTTGTCAAGGACACAAAGCCACAGCAGGTGTTTTGTGTGATTACAGTCAAATTAATAGAGAATAGATAATTACTTTTGCCTAATTAATATGGAAAATCAGTTATAAAACAATCTAACTTGGTTAAGGAGTTAATTAAAATGTTTTAAATTATTTTCTAGTTAGGGTTAAGTGGTTGTCTACATTTTGGGAGCATTTCAGCCCCAAGACTTTTAAAGTTACATGTCGACATCTCGTTTTCGCATTGCCCATGCACTCATTTCTTAGGATTTTAGTTAAAATGTCAATTGCGTTACCACCAACAATGTGCTAATATAGGACAATTTCCACTCGTGAAAATGCTCTCAAGACGTGAGAAGTGTACACTACAGGTGTTTTGAAATGAAAACACCCTTTTCAATTGAATGTGGCCGCTGGCACAAAAAATTTAAGTCGCCACAAATATTTCACGAAGGCCATCTTTAATTTGGGACAGCTGCAGCCTGAACCCAGCATTAATTTGCAGAAATATTCGAGCTCAGATGCAAAAACCTCTATGTGCGACTTACATGTTTTCTTGTAAATTAGCATTTTTTATCAGACATTTAATGGATTCTGCCAACAAACCAAATATATTTGGTATTTCTGAATGACCTAAAGTATTTGAAGAATGTATAATATGTGCCAAAAGCATTTGGTTAAAGGAGTACTGTTCACCCAAAAAAATAAGGCCCATTGACCTTTTATAGTAGGAATAAAAATGACTATGGTCAAGTTAATTGTGACCATTTTGGGGTGAACTACTTTAATATCATCATTATCTCATTTTTGACTTAGCATTTAGCAGCTTTTGCATCTGAGCTCCTCAAATCTGTTATGGGTTTTTCTTTAACAAAAACTTTATGTGTTAAAATAGCTTGTATGCTATTTATCCTGTAGCTCAGTGGTTCTCAAACTCGGGACTGTCCACCGTTTGAGGGGCGTAAAGTAGTACCAGGGGGACCCTGGTTTTATGACATTTTATAAAATACACAAAATAAAAAATATAAGTAATATAATTTAACATAAATTCTGTGTATTGAAACCTCAGAAAACTAAAGCTACAAGCAACATTTTCATTTAATATGTTTTGTTTAATTCCAATTCTAAGTTGAGATTGGTTTATGTTATGAATTTTCCTGGGGGGGTGATGCATTTTAAACAAGAGGCGAAAAAGTTTGAAAACCATTGCTTTAGCTAAAGGGACATTTGAAAGACCACTAGAATAAAAACAAATGTCACTAAGCAATGATCATCACCAGTAACCTTTTCAGCCTGATCTCACGAGAATTCCTACATATTTTCTGAGTTGGTAAATTCGTATAAATTCATAAGAAGTTAATCGTGCAAAAACGTACAATTCTCGTCAAAAAACTCCAATGAAACCAAGCCCATAATCCCCCCCAACCCCGCACCTTACCCCAATGTCACAGGGGTCTAGGCAAACTTTCCCTGCCATCCACTTACCCATTTTATGAAAAAACTGATGCCAAAAAGTTATTTACTAATTTTAAATTCTCTAACAAAATTCCTTCACAAAAAATCAATTATTTCAGTATTTTTGCTATTTTTTTTTTTTTTTTTTTAAGAAAAATACTCATATTTAAGAGTTTATAAGCAGAGAAAAAATATAGATAATATGTTTGTTTATTTATTGTTTGTTTGAAAGCAGAGGGTCTGTTCTTTCATTTGATATATTTGCATGTTTATATGTTTTTAGAAGAAAATGTTCCTGGAAGTAATTTTGTGAAACTTTTGTAAAAATCACAAAAAATGCTGGCGGGCAACTTTTCAACAAATGCCTGGCGGGGAATGAGTTAATATATTTTTTCTGCACCATCTACAGAGTTAAAATCCACTCTAAAATCGATTCTTCGGTAGCATTTGAGGAACAGGAACGCTTGTCATATCAATCCAGGCCGACAGCAGTTTATGGGTGAAATAACACTGAGCCCTGATTGATTCTTGTGTATGGTCAATAGTGTTAAATGCATTTCTTCAGGCAAACATCTCTTTTGGGAATTTCTTCTGAGTAATTGTGCTGTTGTTGCTTTTTAATTGCTCCCAGTGCCAGTAGGTTTGATGCATATGGCAAATTGCACAGAGATGAGGTGTGCTTTTCAAAGAGGCTTTTCAAAAAGTTCTACCATGTTGTTCCTGTAAATTATTTTGGGAGATTTGTTTGCTTTTGTTTAACTTCTTTTAGCCATTTGCACTGTCAGAAATAATAGTCCAGCTGTCATTGGGGCATTACACCTTTGCACCTAAAGAGTTCATATAAGCAGAAATACCAAATATGTGTATACAAATCTGAACCTAAATGGTACATATTATCAGAGCCGGCCTTAAGCATCTGGTGGCCCGTTTCAATAGGTGTGTTCGACATCGGCTGTGGCTGGATGTAACCGATCGGCGAGATTAGCCGCGTGCAGGCGGGGAGGAGCTGAAAACGGAGACGTGAAGTCGGACGCGCTGTGGTTCCCGTAGTTTGCTGCATTTACGTCAGGCATGGCTGATCACGTGCCGTTTGCTTGCTTAATCGCATTCAACATGATTTGTAAGATGTAAACTACATAAAAAGTGAATTATACTGTTTTGAATGTCCGTGTATGAGCATGAGTGGAACTGAAGAGGCTTACAGCATCTGTTTTTACAAGAATAAAGTTTAACAGAAGCATAAATTATTTAAATACCAATGTAGTGGGGTCTACGTTTTTGTATCCATTTTATTTTGATGAAGATGACACAATATAACATCGCGACTACATGAAAAGAGCTTTAACTGTTATAAAAATACAGATTTGTGAGCATTTGTGGAACTGAGGGCGTGAAAATACACACGAAACACACGTGATTGTTGTCATGTGGTGAATCCGACCAATCTTGAAACAGCTGTGTCGTCATTACAGCCCGTGCAGCTCCTCTTCGGGAACTGCGCTGGCTAACTCAGGCGGCTGATCTCGAACCGCTCTCGCGGTACTTAAAAACCATATGACACAGTCACGTGCCTGCAGCGCCAGCTTAAGTCGGACAGAAATACTAACCGGAATGCACTGCTTCAAGTCAGCCGCTGATCGGTCTGCGCAGCGCCGCATGAAGTCGAACACACCTAGCAACTAATAGGAGGCCCTACCCACATAAAACATAAGCATAATAGAGCAAAAAGCAAGGATTCCTGTTGGTTTGCATCAATGGTATATTATTTTATTACGTGCACTTTTAGCTTAGGCAGCTCAAAAGAAATGATCCAACCTTATTTAATTACAACTATACAATTATAGTTGCCTCGCCCTTTCATGGACGCTAAATTCTCTGCTTAATTGATTTGCGCAGTATATTTTCAGCTGTCTGGGCTGACTTTAAAAAAAAACATCTCAAACATCCCCTCAACTTGAATTATTTAACAAAAGCAAACAAGACAAGTGTCTGACTGACACTGAACCGAACTTATAAATAAGGATGGGCTCCGCGTTTTTTCAGCACCGTAGACAGCTCACCTGGCGGCGAGCGTAGATTTCACCTAAACCTTATTAGAAATCCACCTTTCTGTGTTTGGGTGCTGAGAATTCCCTGATAAGTTTATCTTTGTCCAGCGATTTTGTCACCTCGTGCTCAATAAAAATCTGAACGAGAGCTGACGGCATCTATGTTCAATAGGCTATTATAAAAACAGTTTACATTGTTATGCGGGAGCAAAACAAAAATAGACGATTTCCAAGCCACTGTAAAAAAAAATCACCCCTCATTTATCTAAAGTTCTTGGTCATTATGTTCATTTAATGGAACATTGTGTGGATGTTGCGTTAGAGGAAAATGCCGTCATGCACAAAATATATTAAAGGCAGTCAGTAAATGCACACAGATGTTATACACATATTTTAAATACAATTAAATACTGTATTAAGGTTAGTATAAAATCCAATAATATTATAAAAAAAAAAACCCATTGAAATCAGTCCCTAAAATAATGTATTATTAAAAACCTGGAATCGCACTTGCACAGACAAGCCTGATGAGAGAGAGCATGGTCGAATTCTTTTTGCGCCCTTAAAGGGCACTTCGGGAAGGGAGCCGCTTAAACTTTCACTCCAGATAAAATGAAAATGACGTTGCTTTCATTGCTCTATTCTCCAAGTGTATTTTAGCGGTCACGGTCACGCAATGAGACACAATTGCGCAACTCTCTGCACAGCTCTGATATTTGAAGGGAATAAATAGGGCATATAGCGATGAGTACTTCAAATTGATATTCTCTCCATTTGTGACGGAAAATTTGTCGGAATGAATACGACAGGTAACACATTTAAGAAATGTCGGTTTTCACAAAAATAAGGCTATTAAGCTCTCGTCTAGTGATCCCGATGCTAAAGAATAATTAAACCTCTAGAATTATCCACATGTGCACGTTTTCTTAGAGTTTTTATGAAGCACTGTGATGCTGCTGTAAACGATTCTACATTGAATTATAAAAATGAAAGAAATTACTTTTAAAAATAATTTAAATGACATATAATAAATATTAATGCAGTTCTATATTTTTTTAATAAAATACATTCATTTCATATTAATAATCCGATTTCTACAGGCTAAAGCGCGTATGAACGTCCGAGAGAAAATAAAGAGCAGAAATTAATTGATTTAAAATGAAAGATATGTGATTGCTTAACATCCACAGGCACTGACAATGTGAGCTCCCCCGTGCAGGAATCATAGCCCCACGTTCAAACATTCTTGCGCCGGGCTGGGGCCCTCCTTTAGGGCGGGGCCCGTTTCAATTGAAACGGTTGAAACATAGCTAAGGCCGCCTCTGCATATTATCTCATTCCCCCCACCAGCCTTTTTTGTTTAAAAAGTTGCCGCAAGCATTTTTGTGATTTTCACAAAAGTTTCACAAAATTTCTTCCAGGAAAATTTTCTTCTAAAAATATATAAGCATATATCAAATGAAAGAACAGACCCTCTTCTTTCAAACAAACAATAAACAAACGAACAAAACAAACAAAAACCTATTTATATTTTTCCTCTGCTTATAAACTCTTAAATATGGGTATTCTCTTCAAAAATCCTTTTTTTTTGCAACAAGCTGAAATAATTGCATTTTTTTGATGGAATTTTGTTAGAAATCAGATTCAGAACGATTATCAAAACATACACGGAGTGTAAAATTAATAAATATTTTTTTTATAAATTGGATAAGTGGCCATCTAGTGTATATCGCGGACAGATTAACATAAAAACTTATCTCGAACACATTTTTTCATGCAAATGTTTTCTCTTAATTGACGAGATAACTTGTCAATGGCGGGGAAAGAGTTAAAGTGCCCTATTATGAAAAACTCACTTTTTCTGGGTTTTGGGGTGTTCATTTGTGTCTCTGATGCTCCCACACGCATACAAACTTGGAAAAAAATCCATCCATGCTGTTTTGAGTGAGATACAGGTTTCTGAATGTCCTCTGCCTTGAGTCTCAGATTGCGCCAGTTAAAACTCAGCTCCGTTGTGACGTAACAAACCGTTTCGTCACATTCAGTTTGAATTTTCCCGCCCACCACCCCACTCGCAGGTCTCCACCCACCAGGTAGCTAGAGAGCATAGAGCAGTCACTTGAATGAGACCCTCTGTGCTGTTATAATGTCTCACGGAAATAACAGCGCTATTTGGATATTATGGATTATACTCCCACCTACTTTTAAAAACGAAGTTTTAACGCGTGGTTATTGGAACCCGGAGTAATCTTATATACAGTGTGTTACGACGCAAACAGTCCTCAGATTGTAGGCGATAAGACCTTCATGCGAAATCTGATGTAAACAACAGACTATGTATCTATATTTCACGGATTATAAGCATTTGTGGACAAAAATGGTAATTGGATGTATTTTATTGGACTTTCATGGATCATTCACACATCTGAAACAGACTGGATTCGATTCGCGATCGCGTTGTTTCATCACAAAAGGTAAGAAGTCACGTTATATTTTGCATGTTGTCATCTTCTGTCACAAAATACTACATTTATGATGCTAGAGCTAAAAGCTTTTTGCCAAACTAACCGAGACCGTACGCCCCGGCTTTTCTGACGAGGCGAGCCTAATAACTTTACGGACCGCATAGATATATACACAGTCCGGACCTCCCGCTAGCTTCTAGGGAAAACGCGTGTATTGTTCAGACTGCTACATCGCAATTTACGCTGGAATCTTTGTGTGTCATGATGAGTTTGACACACCGAGACCGGGCCTTACCGCCCCGGCTTTTCTGATGAGGCTAACCCCCGAGCCTCTTATAACTTTACGGTCCGGATCCTCCCGCTAGCTTCTAGCAATTAGCACGCGGTCCACAAGCAGTATACATCCCCCGCAGGGTCTTAATTTCTGTAAGTTGCGAAAATAATGCGCTTGAAAATGTTTTATAATGGGAATATGTTAGCATTGTCCAGGGAAAACGAGTTTATTGTTGTGACTGCTAACGTAACATCACAATTTACTCTGGAATCATTGTGTGTCATAAGTTTCTTCACCTGTAGTGTACTTATTAGTGATACTTTTCTGCATGATTTGTCTGTTGGCAACATAAATCGTTAATAATAATAATATAATAATAATAATAATATATAAAATAATAACACAGTATGGTCTGTACTGCTCACGATACCACTCAGCATGCGCACGATCACATGACGTTAGTAGTGGGGCGTGATCAAAGGAGCAGCAGCTCATAAATATGTAAGACAAGCTCAAAACGGCACAATCTGAACTGCCCTGAAACAGATGCTACTAGAGATGGGTAACAATCTTTTCCTACAAGCTATTTCGAGCAAACAACTTTTGAAACATGCTTTATGGAACTCATACACCTGTATAACTTGCGGAAAAGCAGTCATAAGATGGGCACTTTAAGAACTTTTTAAAGGGTACTAACCCAGCGACAACTTGAGACCATTTTTGAACCATTTTCTGACAAACAACAAAGTGTTAATTTGATTTACTCTTGAATGCCAGTGTTTACTAAGCTTTATATCAACTGGTTTGCTTTCTCCTCCCAGCCATCTTCTCCATCCTGGGCAATGCAGCTGTTCTGGTAACAGCCGCCCGTCGACACAGCGTTCTCAAAGCCCCCGAGCTCCTCACGGTTAATCTGGCTGTAACTGACATTGGCATGGCTCTCAGTATGTATCCACTCTCAATCGCTTCAGCCTTCAACCATGCATGGATTGGGGGTGACCCTTCCTGTCTTTACTATGGCCTGATGGGAATGATCTTTAGCGTGGCCAGCATCATGACTTTGACCGTCATGGGGTTGGTGAGATATCTGGTAACGGGAAACCCGCCGAAGTCAGGTACTGTTCTGGTTTTATTGGGTCATGACTACAATGTTAATCTTATAAATCAACTGTCTGGAGCTATAGCTTCATGAACGTTTATCCAAGGAAACAAATTGAAGGTTATAAACTTCAAATGGTTATTTTCAGTATTGTTCATTTTAAAATAAATGCTGCTTATTAGTTAATATTAGCTGTTTAAGCCTGACAGTCCCTTAAAGAAACATCATATTGAATATTGGTAATCAGTGTTGCCAAATCAGTGGTTTTCCCGCAGAATTAGGCTACTTTTTAAGTGTTGCCTCAGGTTGTTTTTTGGTCCACAGGTTGAAGGGATTTTGTTCATCTGCTCATCTAAAGTGTATAGTTACTTACACTGCAAAAAATTATTTTTATAAAAAATTATCTTAGTATTTTTGTCTTGTTTTCAGTAAAAATATCTTAAAATTCTTAAATTAAGATGCTTTTTCTTGATGAGCAAAATTACCCAAGAAAATAAGTCTAGTTTTTAGACCAAAAATATTAAATTTAAGTGATTTTGTGCATAAAACAAGCAAAAAAATCTGCCAATGGGGTAAGCAAATTTTTCTTGAAATTTTCTTTAATTTACACTGGAAAAAATTATTTTCAAGAAAACATTTTCTTAATTTTTTTGTCTTATTTTCAGTAAAAATATCAAAACATTCATAAAGTAAGATGCTTTTTCTTGATGAGCAAAATGACCCAAGAAAATAAGTCTAGTTTTTAGACCAAAGATATTAAATTTAAGTGATTTTGTGCATAAAACAAGCAAAAAAATCTGCCAATGGGGTAAGTAACAAAATCTTGAAAATTTTTCTTAAACAGTAAATTAAAAAAAAAAACTCATGAAAATTTGGTTAACCCCATTGGCAATTTTTTTTTTTTTTTTTTTTGCTTGTTTTATGCACAAAATCACTTACATTTGATATTTTTGGTCTAAAAACTAGACTTATTTTCTTAATTTCTTAGTATTTTTGTCTTATTTTCAGTAAAAATATCTTAAAATTATTAAATTAAGATGCTTTTTCTTGATGAGCAAAATGACCCAAGAAAATAAGTCTAGTTTTTAGACCAAAAATATTAAATTTAAGTGATTTTGTGCATAAAACAAGCAAAAAAAATCTGCCAATGGGGTAAGCAAAAAATCTTGAACATTGTTCTTAAACAATAAATTCAAGAAAAACTCAAGATTTTTTTGCTTAACCCATTGGCAGATTTTTTTGCTTGTTTTATGCACAAAATCACTTAAATTGTATATTTTTGGTCTAAAAACTAGACTTATTTTCTTGGTTATTTTGCTCATCAAGAAAAATCATCTTAATTTAAGATTTTTTACTGAAAACAAGACAAAAAGTACTAATAATTTTTTTCTTGAAAATCATTTTTTGCCATGTATACAGTGAATTTTGTTTTTTGTTTTTTTGAAGAAATTGAGTGTGATGCATAAAAGTGATTATTTGAGTCTTGGCGTTTGGTCCTGGCTATTTTTTGGCCAGTTTTGATCTACAATTGTTTTGCAGATCTGGCAACCCTATTGGCAATGCGATTTTACTTTAGATTCACATTTGTCAGATGTAACTATGTTCAAAATCAATGTTCCTTTATTCAAGGACTTCATTTGTGTGTTTCAGGCAACAGGTTTCAGAGAAGGACTATAAGTTTAGTGATATCTGTCATCTGGCTGTACTCACTGCTCTGGGCCGTGTTTCCTCTGCTAGGCTGGGGCGGATACGGACCTGAACCCTACGGTTTGGCCTGCTCTGTGGACTGGACCGAATACCAGCGCTCTTTAAACGGCGCTTCTTTCATTATGGCTTTAGCCGTTCTGTGCACCCTGATCCCATGTGGATTCATCGTGTTCTCCTACTTTGCTATTGCCTGGAAGCTCCACAAGGCTTATCAGTCAATCCAGATCAACGAGAGTCTGCCCAGCACAGGGACCGTTGAGAGGAAAGTCACAATAGTAAGATTCTGATTAGACTTTTGCATTAAAGTATCCAAAAATCACTAGCATGCCAATCTGTGGGCTTACGTTATAATCAGTGGCGGCCGGTGACTTCTCTGTTGGTTCATAACTGACATATGCATAGTAAAAAAATATGGCTAGACTTCAGCATGCCACATAAAAACAATAGCTTGTCTTTTTAATATTAATTTAAGTGTTTAACACCATTTGGGATCACAGAAACCCTGGAGAGTTCACACATTTCCTTGACACTTCACAGTTTTAACAGGCTTAAGTGACAGACACATGCTTTTAACGCTGAAACATGCAGACGTTCCCTGGAGCTAAGGGCAAAATGGTAATCGGGTACCTCTGCAGATTTTCAATTCACGGATGCCTTTCCAAGTATTTGAACCAACAACCTCCGTTGTGGATTTGATATTTAACACATGTGTTGTTAAACGAATCCATTAGTGGCTTCACACTACAATCTCACGAGTATGTTCAGCATAAACGGTTTGGCTAGCATTTTCCTGTCAGTTCACGGTTTCTTATTGTGTTTCAGATGGGAATCCTCATCAGTGCCGGGTTTATCGTCTCCTGGGCGCCCTACGTGTCCATCAGTTTATGGACCATGTTTCATTCCGAGGGCAAAGACAGCGTAGCTCCAGTTGTCAGCTTGCTCCCATGCCTATTCGCAAAGTGCTCAACGGTGTACAACCCTTTTGTCTACTACATTTTCCGCAGGTCCTTCCGCAGGGAGCTTCGACAGATCTGGACATGTTATGGTTGCTGTTCCTCGAGTGCTGTGGACAGATTGACCCTCTGCGGAGGACGACGACACTCGGATAAACCCGGTGACCTCCAGCAGCAAGAGAGAGCAGAAAAGTGAAAAGACGAGGTCAGATGGTTCATCTTTAAAAATAGACTCGAGGTGAGGAGCTCCACTGAATAAATGAGATGGAAATGACTGCATGATTGTTTGACATTTTCGAGATCATTAAGTCGGTAGCATGAAGTGGAGCTGAGGATGCCAAGAGGTTATTCAAGATTTGTTTGTGATAAAATGTCTTATTTATGTCTTTTATTCCTTCCTGCGGACGGTGGTATTGTTATGTCTGTGCTTTTGTCATATTTGCCTTTGAGTGGGCCACGACACCTTTAAAAATTACTTTCAGTTCATTTTAAATTTTCTTTTTCCTAACAGGCCACAACATTTAATCTTTCCCTACCAGCGTTTTTATTATTTTTAAGTTGCCAGCCAGCGCCAGCATTTTTTTGTGATTTTCAAAAAAATGTAATGCCTTCCAGAAAATCTTCTATAAACATATAAACATACAATATATTAAATGAAAGAACAGAGCCTCTGCTTTCAAACAATCTCCGATCTTTATTTGTTTGCTTTTTATCACTTATGAAATATGGGTAATACTAAGAAGTTTTTTCAAAATACCAAATTTTCAAAGCTAAAATAATTGCATTTTGTAAGGGACTTTTGTTAGGGATCAGATTCAGGGCCCTATCTTGCACCCGGTGCAATTGACTTTGTCAGTGACGCATGTATCATTCGTATTTTGCACCGGCGCACAGCGGGTTTTTCCCTCCACAGACGCACGTCGGCAAACTAGGGAATGAACTTGCGCTCCCTGGGCGGTTCAGTGCAAGAAAAGAGGCGTGTTGCGGCGCAAACCATCCCTGATGCTATTTTGCAGTTTCAAAAAACAATTGCGCCACTGACCAAAAAAAACTAGTCTAAAGTCAGTGGCGCGTTGCGCGTTGTTCATTATGCTATTTTAAGGGCGCATGCTTGACCATAATGTATAGCGTGCACAACGCGCACACACTTTGCTTATCTAATCTACACAGATGCAACAGTTATTTTTGCAAATCATAAATTGTTACAATAAAAAATATTAACACATGAGATAAGGGGAATCATAGTGGTGAGCATTGTGGTGATAGTTTTTATTTATTTTGTGTGGCTGTGTTAAAAAAACTATCATGCAAATAACAATTAAAATATTTTCATAAGTTTGTTGTGTGGCTGTATTACGTTTATTTTATGTAAATAATAATTAAAATGTTTTCATAAGAAACCTTAATGTATGTGAACTGGATTTGTAAGAGTACTTTGGGGTTGGACTGCTTGCGTTTCTTGGCTTTCAGCGGTGAGGGTGGACCCAGCGATGTCCTGGCGTCAGGTCTTGTGTAGAGGCAGATCCACCTCCCGTTACACGGCGTGGCCGATTTATGCTGGCAAGCTTGGGATTCCCCCGTCTCCTGACATCATTGTAGCGCTTGTGGCGCAACGTCCTGGGGATGCCAGCTGATAAGACAATTGCGGCTATTTCCTCTCACGCCTGTTTAACCGACGCTGATTTGGGCGGGTTTTTCCCATCCCCATACAAAACAACTTCTCTGTCTCTCCTGGCGTACGCCTGGTAAATCCGTCATAATAATAGCAACCCGCCATGGAACTTGTGCACTTGCGTTTAAAGGGAATGTTGGATGACATTCTGATTGGTTTATTTGACGCTACGCCCAAACCACACCTATGAATAATGAACCTATTCAGACCAACCCCTTATTGATTTGCGCCTGGCGCAAGAGTTATTTTTCCCGCTGGGAAAATAGCAACAGCTCCCAAGAAGTTACTTGCGCTTCGCACTTACATTTCAGATCGTTCAAATAGGGCCCTCAGAGTGATGATAAAATATACGTTAAGTTTTACTGTTTTTGAATCAGATGCTTCAGTGCTTTATAAGTTGGGTAAGGGCACCACCTGGTGAATAATAGCAAAAATATGGATCGCAAAAACTTGTAAGGGAAGCGTAATTTGTATTAAAGGACACAGAGTCCAAACATTAGCTCCAAAAGCTCTCTGTATCAGACTCAGACTTTTCTTTTACCATCATGTGCATATGTTTGTCTTTAATCTATTTTTCCGCTCCTTTCTTTTATGGTTGTCTAACCTTTTTCTGCTACTTTAGATTCTTGTAAGATAAAACAATCATTTATAAGGAGCTAATGCTTTTTATGAATATTAAATAGATGATTTATTTAAATGTATTTTATTATTTAGTTCAATGTTGACCTGTCAAAATGATTTTGTGTCATAAAGTTCTTTCTAGTTTTGCGTCAATGTTTGGCTCTATATTCATCACCTCATGCTCTAATCAATAATAAATCTATGAGCACATTCAGCTGTTATTACTGATGAAAGGAGTCTATCAATGAGTGACGTACACAGATTAAAAGAATCTTTCATTGCTGTTTGTGTGACTTATTCAATACAAACAGCCCTTTAAGTTTGATTTAGGAGCGGTGCTTGCCACATGGGAATCCCCGAGATGAAAGGGCATCCAAGTACTGACCAGGCTCAGCCCTGCTTAGCTTCAGTGGGCAGCTGTCTTGGGCTACAGGGTGATATGGCTGTTGGCTATATTAAAGTTTATAACCTTTAATAACTAGCTTCCGGTAACAATGCCATCTCAACAAGCACTCACTATAAAACTCTTGAATAATCACGTGAGTCTAAGATGAAGCCATTATTGGAAGCTAGTATTATAGTTTAAAATATGGATATTTTCTTACACAATTGCATTCATTACCTGCAGAAGACCTTTATTAACCCCTTGGAGCCTTGCAGATTACCTCTGTGAAAGATGAATTTACTTTTTGGGGGTTTTAAATCAGAAGTTGTTCCCTGATTCCTGTTTTCTACTATTGTAAAACTTAGTAGAGCAAGGACATTTACTAAAATAACTCCAAATGTATCCATCTGAAAGATGGACATGTGTATCTCGGATTGCTTGAGGGTGAGTAAATAATGGGGTCATTTTGATATTTGGTTGGAGTATCCTTTTACTTACAAAAAACTCATTGATTTATTACTTTTTATTACACGGCTCTCTGGAATGCTTGATTCTGATTGGTCAGTTGAGACATTTGCAGGTTCGTTCTTTTCAAATAATAACCGCTCCAAAGTAATAACGCATAGCCGGTACTACTTGTACGAGTAAAATCGCTCCACGCCAATAAAGATCAATAAAGATTACTGTT